>NC_056726.1:680387760-680682760 GCF_019279795.1 Protopterus annectens | reverse complement strand
AGAAATACTGTACATAGGCAGTATGAAGAAAAATATATGCGAAAATATACGCTTCTTTGCTGAGCCAATAAACATCTTCCTGGTATCTGACATGTTAGATGGGCAGGAAGTTTAATGATCTGACTTTTGAACTTTTCACTGTAGAGTCTGAACTGCTATGGGGCATTTTTTCCTTAATTTCTTGTGCCATCAGATATGCTCTTCTTGCTGCTAGCCTCATTATTTCTGAAATTCTGACATTTGCTCTGAACAATCAATAGATTTACCACATGATAAAATGCACAGCTTTCCCTGAATTTGTGCAGTGCAAAGCACTTGAGTGACATGAACAAAATGTTAGAGAAATGTAATAGTCTTGATTAAAATGACATAACATAGAGAGCCTTATCCAGTGCTGGTGCATTTATATCAGTCTATTTAACTTAGGAATGTAATGTCATACAAATATACTGTCTCAAGGTACTTTGGTACAAATCTCCCCCAAAAATGCTGACCAAGCATATGCATTTTGCAATTGTTTATCCAGACTATAATGAAGATATGTTTTGCCACCATCCATATTCTAGATATAAATTCATAAGCCTATTTACATTTATTTTAATTAATTTTATTCTAATAATAGACTAAGATGGCACCTCTCCATATCCTGTACAGTTCTGAATTAAATGCATTGACATGAAGCCTATCCCAGGACTATAAAAATGTCTGCTGAGGAACACCATACTCAGAAAAATTGTTTACACTATAGAGATACAGATGGAGTTAGTTGCTTTCTTGCAGCATCATTGTCATACATGGGTTTACAATGAATAAGAAAATATACTTACCTAGTTCAGGCATTACATTTCTAAAGCCATTCTTTAAAGCAATAGAATATTTTGATGTTCACTTTACAGTAAATTTTAATGAGATTTTAGAACACTGGTTGTTAGATTTGCCATGGTTACAGTTTATAGTCATACTTAGCCTGTACTTGCATTATTACTCATTTAAGTAGCCGCTGTGTTCATTAATACTTGAAGCAAAATAACCCTCTTATTTAGGCAATGTAGTTTTGGTTGATTTTGCATGGGTGTGCACTCTGAACAAATCCTGTAGTTTGTGTAAATGAGTAACATTTTAAATCAGGTTTTGCATTCTTGGTCTTGATTTAGACTTTTATTTCATGGTGAAATGCTTGGATACTGTTGTTTAACTTGAACCCTGTATTGTACTAATGTAATATGTACATTTGATTAAAACTCTCAAATAAGTGTAGCCAATAAAGCACTATCGTCCCTCTGTTGCTGTTTGTGTCTGTGAGTTTATGCATGCGTGTGTGTTTGTTTGTCTCTGCTCATGTGCACATGCAAGTGTCACACCACTCTGACTCATTCACTGTCTTGCATTTAATACCACCTACCTGAGTTACCATTCCCTTCTATAACATTTCCTAATTGTTATACTACAGTTTCATCTCTGCTAGAATAAAACCTCACCAAATAAATAAACTTAGCAGAAATCATTAACTTTAGCATACCGTTGCAAGCATGACATCGTCTGTAAGCATGTCTCATACTTCTACGTTGCTCACATCTTCCTCAAAATGCATTACTAGATAATATAACTATCAATGAAATAACCTCTTTCCATTATGCTCCATGTTTACTGTACTACTGTCTGTATAATTCTATTTCCTCACGTTCCTGTGACAGCGGTCACTCTGCACTCTGCTTATCTTGACTTGGCCAAGTCATTTAACACTATCTCTTATTGTGATGGTGATGAAGGATAAGACGGACTCAATATAAACCCTACATTGTCTGCTGGATTGTAAATTGGCCATGCAACAGATCCCAAATTGTGAAAGTTGCTAATGCCCTCTCTGAAAGTAAAATTGTAACTAGCTGGGTACAACAGGGATCAGTGATGGGCTCTTTTCTGTTTAGTATTTATTTTTAGATATCCAAGCCAAAAGCATGTAAGAGTGGTTGACAAAGTTTGTTGATGACGGCAAACTGGGTAGTATTATTTGCTCAGCCACTAATGTTAAACTGCTCCAAAAAGGAATGATTATTCATATACTTGATGCAATAAAAGATCTCATACTAAATGCAAAAAAGCAAGCAGCATAGTAGCATTCAGTAGAAAAGCTGCTCCCACCTCTTTTCTTATAAAAAGTTCTTTCTTCAGGCAAATATCTTCATAACAGACATTGGTACTTATCAGGACAACCCTCTCTCTATCCCTCTCTCTTCTTTAGTGATCATGTTTCCACCATAGTCAGAAAGTCCTTTGATACGGTCCAGTTAACTTCCAAAGTAATATATTTAAGATCCAAAGAAGTCAGCTTACAACCATACTCTTCCCATATCTGATCCATCATGGAACATAATATCATCATTGGTATGTACAAATCTAAACCTTACCTCTGAAACTGCAGACATTGAAAATAGGTACATAAGAAAGGTAGGTACATCCAGCCAAAATATCTGGACATCTAATTAGCATAAATTTGAATATCAAATGAAACATAACCAGTATGAATGTGGGATACTACTTAGAAACATGTTTAAAAACAGAGTGACAAAAATTAAGACAAGTATAAGAACATTAACAAAGAGTTAGTGTAAAATCTGTAGACTTTGATGAATGCATTACATAATTCTAGAACAAAGTGTAATTTATTTTTGCTTCTGAAAAGTGAGATGTAAGATGTTTGCTCTCTTTCTTTAAGTCATTGCTGTGACCAATATGCTCATCATGTGGTGTGGCTTCATGTGTATCAGGCAGTTTTAAAAAACATATGTGAGGGGGATTCAGAAAATCATTTAAAGGGATAACCCAAGCCTGAAAACAGGGAGATACATGCAGAAATAGTACATCATGTGAAGTGGTAAATCATACCTGAGAATAGGTCCATTTCTCCAAAATAGGCACAGTTGTGAAGTCTGATCCAAGTATATTGCTCAACTGGAAAGGCTGTAGTGGCTTTTAACACAGAAAATGAAATGTTAAATATGTCAACTGTCCTAGTAGATTACCACAGCTCTCTTTACTATCAGTAGCCTACAGACTGATCCTAGGTGACCTATGTTTTTGCATTAACACCATTAAAGACCCAATCTTATGTGACCTGCTGTTTTTTTTGTTAATCACTGCCTCTTCAAACACCCATACTAGGTACTGAAATCTACAACAACAAATACACTTGTGCTGTTGTGCTTGTGTTAAGTACTGAGTTCTGTAGGTGGAGTAACTAGCAAGGTAGGAGTACTAATCTCACTGCAGTCAACTTGTGTGTGTGGGTGTGTGGTCAGAAGTACATGAACCCGTACACTACTGTCAACAATCCAGTCTTGTGGAGAACAAATATTTTAGCGAGGAAATCATTGTATGTTGTGCAACTTACAAAAAAAGTATGGCATCTAGGTCCAGGAAAGTCATTGTTCCACTGTATTTTGCATTCATCAGACCTAGCATTGCCCCCTTTGGTATGTACCTGACCAGGCACATCCAACAGTTGGAAAATCCACAGAGGTAACCCACTAAAAGAATACAGGGCATAAGTAGCATGTTCTATGCAGACCACCTCAAGGCCCTATCCCTGTACACTGCCAACTGCAGGCTCTTGAGGGGAGATTATGTCTGGCATACAAGGCATTGTAACACCCCACTATGATGGACTTCCTGTATATCTGCAAAACAATCAGCAACAGAATTATACAGTCTAAAGACATAAATTTTGCCAGTGATATAAATAGGACCTGCTGGAGAGACAGGTATGTATCTCAAGAGACTATCCCTTCTTTGGAACAGGCTCCCAATCCATGTGAAGCAGAGTTCCTCCCTAACCCAATTCAGGTGTAACTTGAACAACTGGATGGGAAACAGTAACTTCATCCCTGGTTGGCACCATGGTTTCTAATGGACACAGGCAGCCTGTAAATGGTTCATATTCCAGGCAACTGCTTACAAATGTTTCACATCTCAAGCCCTTGCTCACACTTATCAATGGTACCAGAACTTGTCAGATTTGGGATGTATGTCTAGCCTTAAAATGGCCCTTGTGGTCATTAGCCTAGTAAACATCTATGAGCCTATGAAAAAACTCATTGAATGGAGAGGGTCATAATTCAATGTACTAATAGTATCTGGAATAAGTTACCACTACAAGTCAGGCAAAGTACTTTTTTTCTACTTTTAAGGTTAGTTTAAGGATTGGATGGGTTGACACAAACTTATACAAGGCTAATCATTTACAGTCCTGTTTGATTTGGGTTGTGAGCACTATTATGTGCTTGTGAGGGCAACAACTTTTTAGATTGTCAGCCTAAAAGTGCATATAGTTAGGCATGTTGTGGTTCCTGTAATTGCTGTTCCTATGTACCTAAGACAACTCACAACCAAAAGATTATTAAGCAGATGACTCATCTCACAAAAAAGACTATACCACAACAATTACAACTTCATCAGTATAATTACTGCATACAATTCTTTCGAAATCAGATGACATTAACATTGACCCTATTATAGGGCAAGAAATTCTCATTGATGCAGGTCATGACTTGACTCAAGATATGAAGGCTGTGAAAGCACCTTTAAATTCATGTTCCAGTGCAAAATAACATATGTAATAAAGCTGAGCAGCTCTATTTCATGGTAAGCTTCTACATTCTGGTTGCTATAAACTGAACAGGGTGAGATCATTGCACCCATGATCCACTGAACTAACCAATTTTCAAAAATCATTTCACAGGGAAAAGATCAGGTGAGATAATTGTACTAAATCAACTCCATACTACACGCAACATTAATACTGTATAACTAGAAACATAAGATGAAGAAAAGGAAAGGAAAAGTCTGCTTTCTAACATCTTATAGTAGACAAATACTGTTTCCCTCTTATGCAGCTGTACTCAGAAATTGTTTTTGTTGGAATAGCCTTTGTTTTGATGTAGCCCCCTCCCCCCCCCCCATTCAATACCTCACTTCCTGAATAAGGCTATAGTAGTTCAGTAGACCCCAAGGCACCATTTTTAAATGAGATATATCTACTTGCCCTCTCCCTGCTGTGCAGCTTCTGTGATATGTGCTCAACAAGTAAACTTGAATATTACTGTTAAAATACTGTAACTGGTCCTTAATGTTTCATCTTTAAACTCCTGTGCTTTTATCTTTATTTAAAATATTACTCATACCAGTAATAGCAATTTTTCCTACAATATAGCTGTTTTAGACTAAACAATGCTGATTGCTCCTGCTCATATTGCTAGCATGTTGGAGCTGTACTGCATAGTGTAACCTGCTGTCTTAACTCGCAACTGTAGCTATAGCTGCAATATTGTAGCAAACAGGAATGGAATACTCGTGATGGTTACAGTGTACATCTGTAAAAGGTATTACAGTTAAATTTCTGTTCTATTTTATACAATGTTTATTTGTTACATGTTTGTGCATGTTTGGCAGTCCTTAACACCTAGGTTCTTTCTGTAAATGTTCAGCTCTGGGTTTAGTTGCTAAATATTTTTACAGTCAGAAGTCATTTACTGTAGCTGTTATTTCTCTAAATGTCATAGCCAGTGGCCCTAACTGAAACTTACAGCTGAGTGTTTGTTTGAGTTGAGTGTATTGAGCATTTTACCAAGTATTATAAACTGTCTGATGTATAACCCCCTCCCCCCGGAGCTCTCATAACTATTTTCCTATCTTGTTCTTCCCTCCCTACCTCCTAGCTCCCCCTCTACCTTCTAGATAGGCCTGTAATCCAGTGCTCCTCTCATGGATTAATGAGCCATTAACAGGATTAGCCACAGCACCTAATGGCAAGTGTCCATCTACTATATTAACAGTTATAAAGTATGAATAAACAGTCAGCCTGCCTTTATTAACAGTAACCTTTAACTGTATGTAATCTAGTACTTTTGTACGGCAAGCTAGCTGTGGTGAGCATTGTATCCCAAATGCTTAGCCACTCTGCTTCCTGACCTGCTTTTTTCCACCCTTCCCTATCCTTGATTCTATATTTTATCTTCCAAGTAAAATTTAAAATCTTTGTCTGGCATAACAATTACTGTTTAAACCCCTTCCCAGTGAACTAAAACACCTTCTTGTCAACAGGGCAATTGTAAAGGAAAAGTCTGCTTTCTAACAAATTATAGTGGGCAAATACTGTTTCCCTCTTATGGAACTGTACCCACAGATTGTTTTTGTTGGAATAGCCTTTGTTTTTGGTGTAGCCCTGTTCCATTCACCCTTTGCTTTTGGTGTATACCTAACCACCTGTTTTCCTCCCACCCTCAAACCCCTTCCTTTCCTGTAGCAAAGCCAATTCTTGCAACCTAGTCCTAATCTACTTAACACATATCAGGCCAATCTACTACTTTCCTTACTGTCTACTTTTGACAAATCTAGCCATCCTCAGCATTCTAATTCTAAACCCCAACCTCGTTAAGTAATTTCTATAGCTTTCCACAACTACCAAAGTTTACTGTACCCTCCAAAACTATGCATATATCTGTCCTCTCCAGCCTACTGCTGTTTACACTACTCCTCCATCACACTATTACATCATCTTCCAGACCTTTATCTCCTTTTCATAAAGATCCTACCTACCCACATACCTATGGTTTCTCGTACTCACAGCAATCTATAACTATCTCTTCATCTATCTTTCCCATCAATACCCAACTCTTTAAAATAAAAAAATCCCTCCCTCCTACTCCCTAATAACTAAAAAACAAGACAAAGTATAATAAATACTACCCACTAAAAGTCAAATTGCATAACTACCCTACTATTCTGCTCCTATCAGGAGACATACAACCAAATCCAGGACCAATCTCTAACACTGCTCCCCTACTAAACACCTCTCCTAAGGATATTCATCCATAACTAGCAAACAAATCTCTCTTTACTCTATCAATACCAACAGCATCCTAAACAAAGTTAGCCAGTTTCATGCATTGACATCTAATCATACCCCAGATGTAATTTCCCTAACTGAAACTTGGATAAAACCCCAACACCTAGAGATGGAAAATGCATATCACAAAATAGCTAGATTTGCCACCAAGACTCAACTTAAATCCCATCACTGTTTGGCTTTGAAAACACTGAACTGGCTTGAGTTCCCCAATCATCTTCTTTTCTATCAACTTAATATTGTCCACTCCATCCTCTATAAACCTCCCCTCTGCCCTAAAATTTCCAACATCTTAAATTACTACCTCCCAACCAGAAAACTTAGAAGTACCAACCAAAACCCTCACTGACATCTTTAAACTTAAAAAATCAGTTGGTGAAACCATCTACAACTATCATTCCTCTATCCATTGAAATTAGCTACCTTTCACAATCAGATCTATTACACAGTGCCTCTCATTTAAAATTGCCCTAAAAGTCCACTTTACAAATACCTGGACTTGCTCTTGTACACAACCACTGTGAACCTAATCACCTGACCCTCTTTGCATACATCCCCTTCTCAATTTGTATGTAATTCTTGCTACAGAACTCTAACTCCTAATACCTTTTTTGCTCAATTTCTCGACTACTCATATTTACCTCCCTTCTTTTCCCACTTAGCTTACTCCCCTTTCTCAGATTACACTTGATTCTAACTACTACTACTCTCCTCTCTTATTTACAAATTTTTAAAAAATCGATAATTTTCCCTCTTTTATTCATAGTTATACTTTTTCTATCACCTGCTCTCTCTCTATCAATTTCCCTTCTGTTTTTGATTATTGATGTACATGCTTTTTCCAGTAAGAACTAAGATTTGATATACAGTACCTTTATACTCTTTTCTTAAACGCTGGGTTAATTGTCATTATTTCCTCTTTACATGGTGAAGTTCTTATGTATTGGAGATATATGAAAGACTTTAATATTTGGTTTTATTGCCTTTTTTGTAAATAACACCTGTAAACTCTCATGTTACAATTGCGAATCCAAGCATTATAAGGCATGTTTATATTACCTCATGCATACTGTATTGTTTGTAAACATTTTTATGGTGTATGTAATACTTTGTGGAGCTTTTCTCCCTGGGCCTCTGCTGAATAAGGGCACAAGCTCAGTCAGACATTCCCAGTCAACAAATGTCAAATAAAATAAACAAAATAAATATTCTCCTCCCTGGCTATAATATAATTTGTCTACATCATCACAAAAAGAAGGGAGGTGGTGTTGCCATTGTTTACTCCAATAACCTCATCATCTCTCATCCTGTGCAGACTATCCCATCCTTTATTCTTGCTAAAGTACTGTCAGTGAACCTCAAGCTCAATGACTGCACTACAATTACTGTAGTAGGCATCTATATTCCACCAGGTGATAATATTCCCCTCAAGTTCAATGACTACACTACCATCTATATTCCACCAGGGGATAACATCCCCCTCAAGCTTAATGACTACACTACCATTACTGTAGTAGCCATCTATATTCCACCAGGGGATAACATCCCCCTCAAGCTCAATGACTACACTACCATTACTGTAGTAGCCATCTATATTCCACCAGGGGATAACATCCCCCTCAAGCTCAATGACTACACTACCATTACTGTAGTAGCCGTCTATATTCCACCAGGGGATAACATCCCCCTCGAGTTCAATAACAGCATTACCATTACTGTAGTAGCCATCTATATTCCACCAGGGGATAACATCCCCCTCAAGCTTAACGACTACACTACCATTACTGTAGTAGCCATCTATATTCCACCAGGGGATAACATCCCCCTCAAGCTTAATGACTACACTACCATTACTGTAGTAGCCATCTATATTCCACCAGGGGATAACATCCCCCTCAAGCTCAATGACTACACTACCATTACTGTAGTAGCCGTCTATATTCCACCAGGGGACAACATCCCCCTCAAGTTCAATGACAACATTACCATTACTGTAGTAGGCATCTATATTCCACCAGGTGATAACATCTGCCTCAAGTTCAGTGACTACACTACCATTACTGTAGTAGGCATCTATATTCCACCAGGTGATAATATTCCCCTCAAGTTCAATGACTACACTACCATCTATATTCCACTTGGGGATAAGATCCCCCTCAAGCTCAGTAACTATACTACCATTACTGTAGTAGCCATCTATATTCCACCAGGTGATAATATCCACCTCAAATTCAATGACTACACTACTATTACTGTTGTAGGCATCTATATTCCACCAGGGGATAACATCTGATATTTCTCTCAAAACATCCCCAATGAAACCATTCTCCTTGGGAATGTAAATATTAATTGGCTAACCCTCAGTAATCCAAACTCTGCACATTATATAAACCTATATGAATTCATACAACTAATCTCTCAACCAACCCATACAAATAACTCTCACTCTCCCTGCACCTTGATAGATTGGATACTTGTTTTAAATCCCTCAAAATACCATAATCCTGAAACACTCCCTGACTCCTTGAGTGATCGCTCACCCATAAAAGTGTTCATATATACTTACCATCTTAGCAAACCACAGAGATGTATCACCTGTCATAAACTTTCCCATTTCAGCCCAGAAACTTTTAAAACCCTCATCTCCAGAGTGAATTGGAACTTCCTAACCTTGCTCCCACTTGAAGAAGCAGCCCATGCCTTCAACACAACTTTCCTCAACAGCTTAAACTCATTAGCCCCTCTTCGGAAATTAAGGCTAAAAGCCAATATATCTCCCTTGCTATCTAAAACTACCCGCACCCATATGAAAACTAGAGATAGAGCCTGGAAAACATTGCTACAAACAAAGCATGCTGCAGATCTGTAAAAGTATAAACAACTAAGAAATCAGACTAAACAACTCATCAGTAAAGACAAAAACGATTTCTACTACAACCCCCCCCCCCCCCACAACTCTAAAATCTGATCCAAAAAAATTCTGGAATGCTATAAACCAAATACTACACCCAGGCAATCCTATTTCTCCCAACCCATGCCCAGACAAATAACCAGAAGACACAGCCAACAGTTTCAACACATACTTTACAGAATCAATTTCCAAGCTATTTAACCCCAACCCTAAACTCTCCAACACCAATGCTCAGAACCTCCATCAACTACAAATTCTGTAAACACTTTCTCTCTTAAACCTGTTCCCACTACCTACATCAAAAGTCTACTCGTGGGTGCGGAGCCTGAATGACTAATCAAAAGCAGCAGCATTTTAAAGCTCCATATAACTAAATAAGAAAGGAAAAAATATTCTTTTTTTTCTTCAAAGTATAAAATCTTATAGATAAAGGTTTAATTTGCATAATTAGAAACTTTGGTGAAGTTTTACAAATAATTTCCTGTCAAAAAGCTTGGAGATATATTCACTTGCTAAAATGAGCAGCTCAAGGAATTCTCACCAGGATGCTGCCTTAAAGAAGGAACTACAACAGATAGCATATACCCTGCAGGAGTTGTCTTTGAATATGGATGATTTTAAAGAGGATCTAGAAAATCTTAAAGCAAGCAGTCAAAAACAGGCTGACACCCTCAAGGAAATGCTACAACAACACCAGACAACAGGAATAGAGGTTTCTCTAAATGACTTAGAAAGCAGACTTAAGGAAGAAGAAAAACAGAAAGAACTGCTTCTTAAACAAAACACTCGGTTGGTTAATAAAGTAGATGACTTGGAAAATAGGGAGAGGAGGAATGACATCAAGATTTTCAGATTTTCTGAAAACACAGAAGGTGAGGATATTATTTCATTTTTATCAAGCTGGATCCCTGACTTTTCAAATTTAAAAGAAATACTTTACTTTGGTGTTGAAAGGGCACACAGAGCTCTTGGGAAACCTGCCATTAACTCAAACTCTCCTCCTAGGTCAATAATTATCAAATTTCTTTCATACTTGGACAAGGAACTGATTTTAAGATTTGCTTGGAGAAAGGCACCTCTAAAATATAAACAGAGCCTGATAAGATTTGATAATGACTATTCATCTAGAATAATGGAGCAAAGGAAAAAAGTGTGGCCAATGATAACGTTTCTGAAACAAAATAGCATCAAGACACAACTTGCATATCCAGCTAAGATAAGAATACTGTATGCCAATGAGATGAGGACTTTTATTGACCTAGAGGAAGCCTCTTCATTTATTAAAACTAATAATGCGATTACTTTACCAGAATATATGGATTGGATGTCACCTTCTCTCAAGAGAACAAAAGCAACAAATGTCTGGACAGATGTCAAAAAGAAGAAGCAAAAGACTAATACTGTTACATCCAAATCTCTCAAAGCATCTACCATTATATGAATTGTTTTAACATTAATTTAAAGGTCCAATTTTACTGCTTGGAATTTTAAAACAAAGGTAACTAACTACTGGAATCTTTATCTATATTTTTTGAAAATAGATGGCACATGAGAGTTTTCACATTACCTCAGGTGTGTAAAACAGGGTGCTTTTCATTCACAGAAGGAGGGTTATATAGCACATAAAATATTTATACTGTAAATCGACATACATAGTATATGTGTTTTTTCTCTTAATTTTCTCTTTTCTTTCTCTCTCTTCTCTCTTTTCTCATTATTATTTTAACTGCATCTTGTCTCCCTTTCAAAATTCTCTCCTATTTACTATACTAATATAGTCTGTATATATTTAATAACTCACTATCTACACATAGATAAATAATAGTCTAAAATAATCTAGTTTTAAGGTAGACTAATTGGAATAGTGAACTTAATTAATTGTTATTACAATATTTATTAGATTAATGATAGTCACTGTTATGCTTATTGGGATTGGGGACATGTTTGTGATTAACTCTGATATGTTCCATTCATGTACATATGTCCTTTGAATTATATCCTTTTAGTATTGACAACTATATAAAAAAAAGGAGGGAACCTGTACTGTTGGTTAAGAGATGTGAAGCTTTCTTCACATTCTATTTGCATTGCCATAGCAACAGTAAACAATCGCTGCAGTTTCTAAGGACACTGTGAACTTGTGAAGTGCATTTAGCCTCACAGATAATAAATAATAAGAAAAAGTAATGCTGTTTAGTTATTAAAATGAAAAACAACCTAAGCAAGGTAAAATAAATGCATAATAGGACTATTTGTAATATTTTATGATTTATCCTCATAGGATTACGTATTCCTGGAAACACAACTGGAATATTTCCAAACTACATGTGCCCTTAAATGTAGCTACTTGATTAAAAATAATTACTCAGTTTAACCTGCTGATTTCACAAGCTGTCTGCACTGTAAATGTTACATTTTTATATGTTACTTGAAACTGTCAGTCTCTAGTGCACATGAAAAAAAAATATATATATATATATATATATTACTTTTTACAACATGTTATCTTTGCAGTTACCTCACGCTCTGTACAAACTCACTTGGTAACTGATAGCTATTAATTTAAAATATCAGTTTAAATATTAAATGTGCTCTTGAAATGCTATTGACATTTTGACAAAATATAATCTGAACTGTAAAATGAATGTCTTGAAAGAAGTGAAGTATATATAGATTTCAAAGACAGTTCTTGACACTACAGTAAAAGTAAAAATATATATTCACAAGGAAGTATTAAAATGTTTTAGTCTTCCGGTTAAAATAGCTTGCTGTCAACATTATGCAATATCAGAAAGTTTGAAAAGCTAGGAAATTACTATTCTTTGTCTTTATAATGATTTTTAGACAGATGTTAGTCTCTGCTTAGTTTAATGAATTGTGACATGTGTTTATGAGGAAAAGTGGACTCAGTTATTCACATTGGACTACACATTCCTGGAAACTCAACTGAAATGTCCTCAAATTACTTGTGAATTTAAATGAAACTGCCTGATTAATAAGCATAATTTACTTTAACAACCTGAATCCATAAGCTCTCTGCTCTATATATGCTACATTATACATGTCACTTGCATATGAAAGTCTGTAGAGCACACAAAAAAATACATATTATTTTTGCAACATGCTATATTTGCACTAACCATGCATTCTAAACTAACTCAGTTGGCAACTTACAAGTTATTTATTTGAAACATCAGTCTGAATATTAATTGTGCCCTTGAAATATTGTTGCTGTTTTGACAAAACAAAACCTGAATTGAAAAAGGAATGATTTGAAGAAGTGAAGTATCGTACAGATTTCAAAGACAGCTATTGTCACTAAAATATAAGTAGACCTGTATACATGCAAGGAAAAATTGAAATGCTGTATACTTTTAGTTAAAATAGCTTATTGTTAACTTTTTGCTTTATCAGAAAATTTAAAGAGCTAGGAAATTGTTTCTAATTTGTCTTTGTAATATTTATTAAGTGATGTTAGCCACTGACTTGTTTAATGGATTATGAGTCATGTACAAGACAGACTACTGAATGTTATTTCTGTTAACCTATGTTTGCTGAATTTCTTTTATTAGGACTGATTTAAAACAAGGGAAAGAAAGGGAAGGGAAATCTCTGTTATTGGTCAAGGGAGGAGAGGCTTAAGAATATTCTAACTGCCCTGAGAACTCTCTAAGATGTTCTAAATACTATTTGATTAATACTTACCTAAGGTAAGTCTTGATTACCATCATTCTAGACTTGATGTGATTACCCATTCCGGAAGCTGGGGGTGCCCTATGCAGGATAGGAATTGTCAGGGTGATCATAGTTCATTCTTAGACTCTAAATCTACAAATATGCAAAAGCACTGCACACTAGAATGTAAGGTGCCTCTACTCAGTGTCAGGATTCCACTGATAAGCCATGTCTTTTCATAAGTGTAAGTTGAAGTTGGTGAGCTGAAGAGTGGGAAAGTAAAGGAAGACAGTACACCTACAGTAAATTCATATGTCATTGGTAATCACTCATTGCCTCCTGCAGAGTCCTTTTAGTCAAACTATTTTAGTAATAATCTATTTGTTTTTGGCTTATTTAGAGTATGATCCTCTGTTGCATTTAATTTATCCAAAATGACATATCTGACATGTTTGGGATCTCTTAAGAGTAACTAAATATTGGATATTTTCTAAGTCAACATAATAATTGTTTACATTGCTAACATTCCATCCTGATATATAAAATACTGTAGAACAATAACACAATAATGCAGAATTTCACATCTCTTTTAAGAAAATTCTCCATATAATAATTTAACATATGGAGCTCAGTTGATATTGTTGGTTAAAGGTATGAGTGATAATCCAATAGATCTATCTTTATCTATTGGATTAGGAATGACTTTCATTCCGTGTTTAATTGAAAATTCATATTTACTTGTATTTGATACTTTAGAATTAATGTTTTACAGAAGTACGTTTTTAAAGCCTGACCAGAATTTTAACCTACTTGTATTTAAAGAAGAAAGAACATTAAATTACACTCCCAAGTTTACACACATAAAAATAACATTCAATGTTATCAGATTATATGGTATAATTACTATAAACAAAATAAAAAAAAAAAGCTAAAAGTTTCTTCCAACAATAACTTGAAATGGATTTAACATTCTTATCATTAAATACTAATGGCTTAAATAATGCAAATAAAAGATCAAACTTACTAAAATATTTAAATCTAAATAAGGCACAAGTAATATTTCTCCAGGAAATGCATTTTAAGACTAATGATAGCTTTATTTGGAACCCTAATGACTATACAGTCTTAACTCAATCCTCCTATAGAACAAAGACAAAAGGAGTATCAATTCTCTGGAAGAAAAACATAATCACTCCAAAAGTTATTTATAAACATGAAGACAAAGAAGGTCTACTAGCATATATTATAATTAAATTTAATAACAGAATATGGACCTTAGCTAATCTATATTGGTTCCCAGGAATTGGAGCAGGAATGGTTAAAAAACACCTAGATTTAATTTCCAACAATTATAAAGGAAATATTATACTGGGAGGAGACTTTAATTGTACCATAGAAGCTTCTGAAACCACCAAGAAGTCTTTTTGCAAAGCAGCTATTTCAAAATCCTTAAAAAGATGGATTGATTCATTTCATTTAATAGACACTTTTAAAGTAAAAGATGATAAATCCTTATTATTTTCCCATAAAGACCATAGATTTGGAACACAAACCAGAATAGACAAATTATTCGTAGTTCAAGATTTACAAACAAAAATCCTCAACTTCTCAATAATTCCATGTCCCTTCTCAGATCATGACTCTCTTGTTAATGAAGCTCTAAATAGAGCTTAAACTTTTAATCCTCTCAACTAGAATTCCATCATATATCATGAAAATTAAAGAATTCAGACCCTGGATGTTGTCAGAACTACAATTATTTCTTGAAATTAATAATACAACAGAAATCAGTAGAGTCATGGTTTGGGACTCATTAAAAGCATAGTTATTTGGTAAGACCCTTAGTTGGTACAAAAACAAAGTAAGAAAGTGGGAAACTGAATCATTAGACTTGCAATCCAGACTCTTGACAGCAAAATCTAAAAAAAAAATCAGAATTCTCCAGAAGTCAAAAAAGAAATAGAGGAATTAAATAAAAATATAATGAAATTGGAACACACAAAACTTGTCTAGCCTTGAAAAATTTAAAAATAAACTCATTAACCATCTCCCCCAGATATCTACATAACTTATCTACAAGAATTAAAATACAATCTAAAGGAAATAACATTGGTCGTATATATCATGAAAAGAAATGGGAAAAAAGTATCAGATATAGGAAACATCCTTGAAACATTTCAGTTCCATTATATGGACCACTTCAAAAAAGAAGATTTAGATACCAACCAAATAAACTTAGATACAAACCTTATCAATATAAAAAAATTCCCGAAAACTTAAAACTAGACCTACAAAAACCTATATCCTGCAAAGAAATTGTTGACAAGATAAAAGAAAGTAAATCTAACAAAGCTCCAGGGATAGATGGTATAATTACGGAAATTTACAAACTCTTCCCTTCAACAGTAATCTCCCTTTTTCATAAAACTTTGCTAGAAGTCCAGTCAGAAGCAAAAATATCACCCTCATGGAAATATTCTCTTATAACACCAATTCTAAAAGATAATAAACCATCAGACCATTACATCTCATACTGACCTATGTCATTACTGAATAATGATTACAAAATATTCATGTCAATCCTAGCTAACAGAATGAAAGTCCCACTTTCAAAGACAATTAATAATGATCAAACTTGATTTTTTATATAACAGGCACACACATGATAATATTAAAAGGATACTTACTCTTATAGATTATGTGAATAAAGAAGATAGAGAAACACTTGTAATCAGATTAGACACAGAAAAAGCTTTTGATTCCCTCAGCTGAGAATATCTATTTAAAACTTTAGCATTATTTGAATTTACTCCTCCCTTCATCTTATTACTAAAAACATATATATTAATAACTTACCCTACATTAAATTAGGTCCTTTCACCTCAGAATCTATCCATATAATGAAAGGTACTAAACAAGGATGCCCCCTTTCTCCTATTTTATTTGCTTTGGCTATAGAAATACTTGCAGAAATAATACACAATAATCCAAGAATAAAAGGAATATACGTCTATGACCAGTACATATCTAAAATAATGCTTTTTGCTGATGATATTTTATTAACCCTATCAAACTCCAGAGAGTCATTAGGAGAGCTAGAAGAAGTAATGGAGACATTTTTTAAGATTTCAGGTCTACACTTTAATAGATCAAAATCAAAATTTCTATTTTTAAATAAAAAAAAAAAAAACTACAAGTTACAGATAAATCCATCATAGGAAAACAAGACCTTATGTTAAATTATTTAGGAATAGTGTTATGCAAAAATATACATGAAACAATATTAATAAATTATAAAAACATTACTGAAGCAATAAAAATATATATAGAAAAGTGGAACAAAATTATATTAACTTTTGAAGACAGATTGCAATTAATAAAAATGGTCTTATTGCCAAAAATACTATATGTAGCATTAGCAATACAGTTACTTCCTAAATGATGCATTCTTAAAGAAATAAACTCATGTTTAATAAAATTTTTATGGTATCCCAAAAAGAATAGAGTAGCTCTAACTCCTCACATTAAACCCTGGAAACAAGGAGGATTGAACTTCCCAGAAATAGAAACATATATAAAAGCATCTGTGCTTAAAACTACAGTAGACTGGATAACCCCAAATTATTTTGCCAACTGGAAAGAATTAACAATGGCTATATTAACAAATGAATTTAATCTGTTAAAAAAATTTAATAGTAGACAAATCAAACAAACCCTGGTACATACTATGTATAAGTATACAATATAATATAAAAAAACCTTCTAAAACAACATTGATTAATCATTACATCAATTCCTTTAGGAAACTTATCAATGCAAACATAGACCTAAAACTTTGATTTGACCTTTTTAACCCCATTTACCATCACTAAGAATTTTCCTCACAACATATATAGGGAAACAATAACTTCCTGGGAACAAAATGGATTCTTATGCTGGTTTCAATGTGTAAATAAATTACATGTTTTAGATATACATATGATAAAAACTGCTTACAATATTCCAACACAGGACTGGTTAACCTTATAAAGCATTTTAATGTACACTCAAGATTTATGCAGATTAATTAATAATTCCTCATTTAAAGATATTCCAAATCTAATAAGTTTTCTGTATGAATTTATATATAATAGTTGTGAAAAGAAAAATTCCATTTCAAATCTATATAAAGAGTTAATATCATATAAAACGATTCCAAAACCATCATACTGGCAGTTCTTAACAAAAGGTCAGTCATTACAGTTAACAGAAGAAATTAACATCTTACTATCAGTTAATTACCTGTAACACACAGTACTGGAAAATATTTAACTGGAAGTACTTACATAGAGCATTCTTAACACCAGATAGAATTCAAAAGATCAGTAACTACTAATGTTTTTTGCTGGAGGTGTGAAAAGTCAAATAAAGCAGACTAGATTCATATTTTTTATGAATGTAATAAAATTAAATCATATTGTAATGGAATCAATCATTTTTTACAAGCTTTATTTAATGAATCATTTACCTTAACTAAATGTAAATGAAGGTCCCTACCTGAATAAGACAAATATGTATTTGTTATGGACAATACTTGCTATATCTAGGAAATGCGTAACCAGAAGTTGGAATTAAATACACTCCCTACCTTGGAAGAATTCTACACTTTACTAAAGACAATTGAATCGATGGAAATAAAAATCAAAGAACTACGAATCTATCCCAGGCCATTGGTAAATAATCCTTGGAAGAAAGTTATGTCTTTGTTGGACATTCTGCAGTAATCAATATTGTATCTCTGATAACTGATCTGTTAATTCTATATTTAATAACATATAGTGTATATAACTGAAAGTCATGCTATTGCAAATATTGTATATAGTTGTTTAAAATGATATTTAAAAATATTATTTAAATGTTATTTTAATTGAAAATAAAAAAAATATTTGAGGGGAAAAAAACTCTACTCTCTCCATGCTAAAACCATGCTCTGTATCTGCTGATAACATCCCATCATACTTTCTCCGGATAGCAACTCACTCCCTTGCTCTGCCTGTATCTATCATAATCAATCGCTCCATCTCTGAATCTAAAGTCCCATCAATCTGGAAACAATTCTACAGCCTACCTATTCATAAAGTAGGTGACTCCACAGGAATTTCCAGTTTCAGAACTATTTCTATCCTCTCCCCTCTCTCTAAAGTCTTGGAGAAATGGATACACAAACATGTTATGCAATATCTCATACAGGAAAAACTACTCACTCCTACGCAGCATGGTTTTCAACCTAAACATAGTACCACCAAAGCTCTACTATCCTTCCTCAGCACTATTTCTATAGACAGAGATGATCATAAACTTATCTTCTGCCTATTCCTTGACCTCTCAAATGCTTTTGACACAGTTTCTCACTCCCTGCTACTGAACAAACTGTCTGACCTCAACTTCTCCTCAGATAGAGTAGCATGGTTCATTAGTTATCTCACCGACAGACTGCAATCAATGAGATGGCACTCTGCACTATCTACCCCCCTTCCAGTCAAAATAGGTGTCCCCCAAGGATCCATACTTGGACCACTACCTTTTAATATCTTCACTAACCTACTCTATTCCTCCTGCCTGCAGTGTTCCATAGTCCAATACAATGATGACTCTACAGTCATCACCATTGCCAACTCTCCCTCCGAACTCTTATCTGCTACCCAGTCATCTTTTAACTTAGTTGAGACATGACTCTCCAATAATCAACTTATCCTCACCCATAAAACAACAAAATTGCAACTCTTTCCCCACAAAACAGTCAACCACATCAAATCTTCCTTCTCTATAATGTCCCTTAACAATACCCCTATTGAAGTTGAATACAGCACAAAACTCCTTGGGGTTACCATTGAAGATCAACTAAAATTTGACCTTCACATAAATAATTGTTTCTCAAAAACCCATCAGAAACTAGCACTTCTGCATAGAAATAAAATATGTCTCACCTCAGAAGCTAGGATTGCTCTCACACATGCTTACATTCTATCCTGCTTAACCTACTGCTCCCACATTCTCACTAATCTTAACTCCTCCCTACTTACTAAGCTTGAGTAAACCTACCATAAGATAGCTAGATTTGTAGCTCAACAATCAGATAAATCCCACCACTGTCTCTTCCTAAAATACTTAAATTGGCTTGAATTACTTCATCTGCTTCTCCTCTCAGCTCCAAATCATACACTCCATGCTATATCAACCAGCATTCTGTCCTGCACTATGCTCCTCATCTCCCACTATCCCCCCCTACAAGACATCTCTGGAGCTTGACCCAAGATCTATTATGTATCTATAAACCCAAGTCAAACTCTGAGTGCAACATATATAGCTACCCCCCATAGCATGGAACAAACTCCCTCTTGAAGTCAGAACTCTTACGCATACTAAACAATTTAAATGGGCCTCAAAAGAGTATTTTAAATTGCAATGGACCTGCCACTGTTTTCACCCTCCCTGAATATATCCATCTAATATACCTTCTTTCTCCTCTCTCATTACTGTTTCACTCTTAGAATCATCCTCTATCCTTTACAACCTACTCCATGCTTTTCCCTATATTCATCTCTATACTTTCCTTTCATTTCTTCTCTGTATTCACCTTTCAAGACACTGTACCGTTCATATGTTTACATAACATGTAGCCTAAATAACCAACTACCTATGCTTTTCATGTAACTTCCTATACATTTATAAATTTATTTGTAACACAGTACTGATATTGTTTCTTTTGACTTTTAAGCATTATTGTATTATTGCACATTTTCTTAAATTTCATGGAATTTTAAAATTGTTTGTAAAATTTGGAGTTTTTCTCCCCGAGCCTCTCCTGGAAAAGAACACTCCCAGTCAACAAATGTAAAATAAAATAAATAATAAATAAAAGCAGTTTTAGTAGATACTATTCTTGGCTTGCTAATATCTGTATACTGCTTGCATACACTTTTCATCATGATAGTCAAACCATCTGGCAGATGAACGTATTCTTTGGTTAAAACTCCATAGTGAAAAAAGCTACTAATGCTGTTTTATCTCCTGAGTGAGGTGATATAATAAATGTGAATTCTTCTGATCACATAGACTATAAGGCCTAGCTTAACGCATGATTGAACAGAAAGGGCAAGGCACTTTTTTTGTCAGTCAAAGTAGTTCAAACTGGGAAAAAGGCTTATCTCCGCAAAAAATTATAACTACCGTCCTGTCTATCTTCACTCTGAATGGTTACCTATCACCTTATTCATTGGAGGAGGTTATAAAGAAGTCTCAAAAATTATGCATTCATCAACTGCAAACCAGCTAGAGGTATTATATGCAGCTTGGACTTCAGTTTCTTTCGAACAGGAAGTGGTAATTTTTATAAATCTGTCTGCTATAAATGAAGCAACAGATCATTATATATGTATGTATGCATGTATATATATATATATATATATATATATATATATATATATATATATATATATATGGGTCTACTTTGTTTCATTGGAAGCTCATTTCACTGAATTTGAATTCCCTCTGACCAAATTACTGAAAGCTCAAATTACTGAAAACTAGGGTTGGGAGGGTGGCCTCATGGTTAAGGTGTTTGCCTTACAAACACAAGGTGCAGCATTTGAGTCTCACAAGGGATAATTGGCTAGGCTTAAAAATGGCTTGCAAGGGCAGTTAGCTTAGTATTAATCTATGAACCTATTTGCAAAACACTGAATCTCATTTCAGTGAAGTACTAAACAGTAAAGAGCACTGTAAGGCAAGTAAATTGTATATGCCCTTTTCCCCACTGTAGTGCAATCCTGGAGTTAATATATTTAGTTGGAGGGATGTGGGGGGCATGGCCCCCCACATTGGAGGGTGTAGGGGGCAGTGTCCCCCACCTAGTTTTTTTTTATATTATATTTCACTGAAAGCTTCAAAACAATACATTTTAAACCATAGACATGCA
This sequence comes from Protopterus annectens, assembly GCF_019279795.1. Taxonomy (NCBI): domain Eukaryota; kingdom Metazoa; phylum Chordata; order Ceratodontiformes; family Protopteridae; genus Protopterus; species Protopterus annectens. Next base: position 680,661,313 of record NC_056726.1, on the reverse strand, counting down.
TACTTACAATACCAGTAACTATCTCTTTTCAAAAGACAATATATAGCCAAACTAAGTAGGGGGATAAGCCCCCCACACCTCCCACAGCCCCCACCCCCCTAACTATGTATACTAACTCCTGGATTGCACTACAGTAGAGAAAAGGGAATATACCTTTTATTTGCCTTATAGTGCTCTACACAGTGCCAGTACTTCAATTCAGTGAGATTCGGTGAAATGAGTTTTCAGTAATTTGAGCTTTCAGCGATTTAATAAGGGTGTATTCAAATTCAGTGACATGAGCTTTCAATGAAACAATGTAGGATCATATATATATATATATATATATATATATATATATATATATATATATATATATATATATATATATATATATATATATATGTGTGTGTGTGTGTGTGTGTGTGTGTGTGAATGTGTGTGTGTGTGTGTGTGTGTGTGTGTGTGTGTGTGTGTTTGCGTGTGCATTCGTGTGTATTTGGCTTTATATATGCCAGTCACATAGGATAACATACAGAGATGTGTCCATTTATACCCTGGATGACACAAGTCATTAAAATCTAGATTTACAGTGCTATTCTATTTAGAAAATATATCTTACAGTGGACATGACAGTATAGTTCATAGGTCTCAGGATTTTCAAAACAAACCACCAGAATTCAGTGTTATACTACAAAAGCTCTACTTCCACATTTTGAACATGACATAATTACAAATAGGGAGCACTAACTCACCAAGCCCAAACAGCTAAAATATGACATAGACATTAAACTCGTGCCTTTGTCAAGCACTAAGGCCTTAGAGTCATTTAACTATTTAAGCAGGTTATGCAAAAAGTCTTACATAATACTAAGTAACACTATCTCCACCTCATCCAGTGCACATACCAGATTATTTTATTTCTAAAGCACTTGATGTTATCAATAAATTAGTGTGGCATTGTAGCATCATCACACTGTTACAGTCCCTACCAATACTCATATTCTACAAACATTTAACTGATATGGATATAATACGCTTTCTCTACTTGCAACAAATTAAATCAGTAGAATTAACTTGCACCTTCATAATGTATGCGTAATATTCTACAACATGAAGCTGGAAATTCCGGTGACTTAAAGTAGGGCAATCTCTCTACTATTTCAATAAATAAATAAATAAAACAAAATAAAATATATTTATGATGTAATATCCTGAGAAGGCAAATAGCCAAGGTACCAGATATGGTAATAAAATTTAGCTGCTTCTGGCGGATCTGTGGATTTTTTTTTCTTTTTCTTTTTTATTGAGATGAACACCATCTCTCTCCTATGTCTGGTTGGTGATGCAATAGAAAGACCGGTACATAGCCAGCAGAAGTATTACACATGGGCTGAACATCAAAATGTTGTTATAAATTTCTGTGCAGTGGAAATTATCTTATATAACAGTACGTAATGTATAAGAGCTGAAAACAATCATAGTACTGGAGGTATTTCTTTTTGCTTAGTATTTATCCTTATCCAAAGCTTTCCCCTCTCTTCTGTATATAATGGGATATTGGTGTCTCTCCCACTACTAAACTGTGAACAGATAGACATGAAATGTACAAACACAGTACTGTACAGCAAAGAATATCAACAATTGTTGTAACTCCTGTTATTCAGTACCCTGACATAAAAAATACAATATCTACGCTGACTGCAGAAGCCTAAACTGGAGAATATGCCTGCAATGCAGGATTCATTTATAGTACTACTGATACTTATTCAGCAGTAAAACATTCTGTGATGGCTTTAACATGTTTCTGTTATTTTGCCAAAAATGTATCCTCCTCCTTAAGTCTGCAAAGTCAAAATGTATGCATTATATCCTTACAAATATCTGAGGCTGGAGATGTATGGACAAGCATCCATGAGAACCATAGAACCCCAGATGAAACCCCAGATGAAGCTGTTTTAACCATTGCATTCCTGGTGTACTTGAATTTCAACATGACACTTCACTCCTGGATAGTCTGTTATTTCCAAACAAATTGACATCATGTAAGGCATTATTGCATTTAGAAAATTACCTCTGTGTGTTTTGTTATTGTTTTATTATACTTTTTAATGGTTTCAATTGTTGCTGTTTTCTAATTAATCTTTTTCAATATTCATTCATAGCTGACTATTTCATATGTGGTACTCCCAAAAATAGATTAATAATAGTGAATATATACATCTTTCTACAAATCTGCATTAATAAATGTGTATGCAGTTGTGTGTGTGTGTGTGTGTGTGTGTGTGTGTGTGTGTGTGTGTGTGTGTGTGTGTGTGTGTGTGTGTGTGTGTGTGTGTGTGTGTGTGTGTGTGTGTGTGTGTGTGTGTGTTTGTGTGTGCATTGGCATGTATGTACATGCATGTGTTGTTAGTAGATGTCTATTTCTGTGACTTCTGACCTGTTTGTCTGTGAGTTTGTGTGTGTGTGTGTGTGTGTGTGTGTGTGTGTGTGTGTGTGTGTGTGTGTGTGTGTGTGTGTGTCCATCTGTGTTTGTGCACATGTATTTGTGTGTCTGTTTGCTCCAAGGTGTGTGCATGTGCGTGCTTGTATGTGTGCAAATGTGTAGGTGTGTGCATGTATATGTTTTTTTTCATTGTGTGTATGTGTGTGTGTATATATGTGCACATGTGCATGTGTGTGTGTGTGTGTGTGTGTGTGTGTGTGTGTGTGTGTGTGTGTGTGTGTGTGTGTATGTCAGTATGTGTTTGTGTGCATTTATATGTCTGATTATGTAAGTGTGGGGGTTGTGCATGTGTTTGTGCTTTACACTAACTGTTGAAAACAGTTTTTAACATAGTAGTAGTTATCTGACTAGATCTGAAGCTGTCACCGAGCACTTATTTTGGCAAGTTAGAGCTATTCTGTAATGAGATCTAATATGAAATACCCAAGCTCTGCTTCTGTGCCTGGAAGAGTGACTTGTAAAGGTATTCATTTTATACTACAGTTTATATCAATGAACTACTAATATGCAGCATTTAAAAATCATGAAAATCATCATCATTTGCCATTAGTCATTTAGTTTCTTTTCTGGAGTTCTGGCATTCTCTTTTGGATTTTATGAGATGAGACAGATGTTGAGAATATAGCACTATTCTGCATTCATGGCACCTATACCTAAAATGTGCTTCTTTAACCAGAGCAGTGATATTATAGAAAAGATGTGGAATTTTGGTTTGCAGTTTGTGGGAGAAATGTACCAAATGAAATACAAAAAAAAGGTTTTGTTTGCACATTGTTTTGCATATATCAAGATCAAATCCAGTTTTTTTTTTCTTATTTTAGATTGCTGTCATTTGATAGCTGTTTTGACAAATCATAAAACAGCAGGCAGACCATAGCATTTGACAGCTATTTTGAAATTGACTAGTCAGGTCTCCTAATTTACTAACTAGATTACAGAGTTGACAAGAAAACGTTCCTGGTGTGATTAGACTCTGTAAAGATTTTCTGTTGTCTTTTATTGGTGATGTTGTCTGTCTTCATACTGAATTAATGGTTCCACTACAGTTCACTAAGAACAAAGGCCTGTATGACTAAAGGGTGAAAATAACTGCCTGAACAGCTTTATTCATCAAAACTTAGAAAGCTATAGCTACATGTCACCAAATAATTGACCAGTCACCAGTAAGCATTTTGGAAAGCCATTTTTCTAAATGGATGCAGCCACCTTTTCAGTAACACATTTATAGCAACTTAAAAAAAGGCATATTATTAATGTAACGTATTCATAGCATTATGGGTTCATATGTTCATATGGGTATACTAGGCTAATGACTACAAGGGCCTTTTTAAGCCTAGCTATGAGCCCAAATCTCTGCAAGTTTTGGTGGTGTCTTGATAAGTGTGAGTACGGACCTGGGAAATGAGCCATGTATAGGCAGTCTGAGTCCTTAAGAGACGTATGTGCCAAACCAGGGATGAATTTCCTATTTCCCATGCAATTGTCTAAGTTACACTTCATTTGGGTTAGGGAGGAACTCGGCTTCACATGGATTGGGAGCCTCTTCCATTTAAGGGGTAGTCTGTTGGATTTATGCCTGACTGTCTAGCAGGTGCTATTTATATCACAGGCAAGGTTTAAGTCTTTAGAATGGGTAATTCTGCTGCTGCTTGTTTTGAGGATATGCAGGAGTGCCATCAGGGTGGGGGTCTAATAATGTCCTCTGTAGTGGGCATACATCTCCATCAACAGCCTGTAGGAGACAGAATGCTGGGAGAGAGTCTTGAAACAATCTGTAAAGGGCATGCTACTCCTGCCCTGCATTATTTTACTGAAGAACCTTGATGGATTTTCCAATTGTTGAATGCACTTGTTAGATACATATCAAAGGGGTCATTGTCAATTAGAGGCCCTTCACATTGGCATCAACTACAGAGAACTAAATTCCAAAAATGGAGAGGTCACAGGAATGATTCCTGAGGGACTCCACTTGTGACTGGTTGCTTTGTAGAGGTGCCCCCCCCCCATTCTAACTTCCTGTGTCCTGTCTATGAGCCAGCTGGCTATCCACCAGGTGACATAAGGAAATTATACTTAATCTTTTGATTTTGTCAGCAATGCCTGAGTGGGGTATTTTGTAAATGACTTGGAAAGGTCAAGGTAGGTACTGTGAAGCATTTTTGCCATTATCCATTGCTTTGGTGACCTTCTCAAAGAAGTCGACCAGGCTAAATAAGCATGACCTGCCCCTGGCGAAAGAAAATTGGGTTGGGTCCAGTGTCTGGAGGTTTCCTATGTCATTATTGATCATTTCCAATTGATAATTCCTTACCTGGCTTTGCATATGGGACTAATAATACTTATGGATCTGTAAATTGCCCACCTTTGTACAAAGGGATGACTGCTGCTGTTCTACTTTCATGAGGTATAAAGCCTGTTTGGAGGCTACAGTTAAATAATTCAAAAAGAGCTGATAGTCATGTTTCATGTTATTTAGAAGTTAACCGTGGATATTGTCTGGGTTCACTGATGCAGTGCTCTTGGCCTTAGAGTGAGGACTGAGGACCTGTGACAGAGTGATAGGGAGGTATATTTGATGGTATTTCCTGACAAAAGGTTGAGGGGGAGGGAGGGGGGTAAAGTCAGAGATCAATTTGTCATCAAGTAGGTTGGCTATATCTTCTGGCTCAGTATAATTGGCTTCATTATCATTCAGCTATGCACACAATTACATATTGCCTTTGAGGTTGCTGACATAGTTAAAGAATGCCTTGTGGCTGTCTTTGGCTTGGGAGGCCAAATATACCTCAAATTTGGCTTTGAAAGACTTTGGGGGGGTTCATGAAAGCCTACATAGTAATTTTTAAAGTGTGCATGTTGTGGTGTGAAGCGCACAAGCGCATGACAAGTTTTAGATTTAGTAAACTCTGCATGGCAGCTCACACTAATAGCCATATACAGAAACTTTTGTGGCATGCAAATTACAGCATAAGTAGCTGAATTTTTTGCTAATGAAGCAAATCAACACATTGGAGCAACTCATCAACCTTGGAAGTAACTCTGTAGACTTTGTTAATGTTGGGCATGTATTCAGAAACTTTATAAATACGACCATGGAAAGGAGTCTCCATGGAAGCAAGAGTAAGTAAAAGCTCTTACATTTTGTACAGAACTGAACTCAACATGTAACCGCACACAAATTATAACCTAATTACACAATGTAGATGCTAGAATACCACAGTTACAAACTAAAAAATACATTTATAAGGGTCATGAAATAAATGCACCTTTGCTATCCACTCCCAAAAGAAAGTGTAATTATACATAACGCAGGCTGCTATAATGTTTGAACATCCTGAAACAGACTATTATACTGTACTGTAAGCATATGTAGTATGTAGCAGATGGATTCACCTCAGAATCTTGAAATTACGAAACATCAAATTTTATATGATCGAGACTATATGACCGATGTTTCGGAATAGTGAAATTCCAACACAAATTAAAAAAAAACAAACAATTTAAATGTTTCTGCATGGGAGACAAGCCCCCCTGTACCCCCCCAAACCCCCGCTACTTAAATATTCCAACTCTAAGATCGCACTACAGCAAGGAAAAGGGAAATCTCCCATTCCGCACTGTATGCAGATCTCCTTTCACAATCTCAGGATTACGAAAGTTCGATCATATGGTCTCAGCCATATGAAATTCGATCTTTCAGGATTTCGGTATTGTGAAGTGTTCCCCTAGCAGATATATGGGTAAAGGAATTCTCTCCCTTGTATTTACAACATTGTGCTCCAGTGCAGTTTCTCCGCTGATACGGCTACTAACCATATAGATTCCAGGCTGCCAGCATTGTGAAAATGCAAATTAGGTAAAAACTCATTGGTATTGCTGATTCCCCAAAAAAAAGTAACCCTGTAGGGATGTTCACTCCATGTAGGCTCTTCCATGGTATTCTTGTTTTCAAGGGATGTCAACAGTGAGTGATGACATCAGGGGGATGTGTCAGGTTACACTTTTAAAGTTGTACAGGTCGGTCTGTGGAGGGTGAAGGTGCATGTAAGCTACACACAAATCACAGGTTGTATGTCATCCTTGGATTTTTGTTGTAAAATCTATCTTCTCTGTCCTTTTTGAATAGTTTTTATACATTTTTAATGTCCTCGTTTATGCGATGGTGCGCACCATCTCAAAATGCCGGGATGAATGAATGGCAGCTTTTGTTGTGCCTGTTTTGTAAGTAGTCTTGTAGTAGCATGTGTATGTGTAGGGCTACAGTGCAGAAGGTCCTGCATTTGAGTACAGGGTGGGCTCCTTTCCTTTTTATACTTAATGCTTGCACAATTTCACAGGAATGGAAGACTGTAATTACAATTTCACCATACTTACTTTATTTATGTATAGCTGTGCTGGGGTGAGTGGAGGTGCACCTAGCACAATGGTGAGCAAGCAGAAGGTGTCTGTAATAGATGTTAGTTACATTATAGGCAGGTGAACTCCATTTTCATGAACCAATCCAACACAGTGCAGCTATTCAACATGCTATAAAGCATCCGTGTAACCTGCATTCTTGTTTTCCTAAATACTTCAATACCATTGGAGTAAAGACAAAAACATTTAGCTGACACAATGCTAGGGGCTACTGCCACTACTCTACATCTGCATGTGCTAGAGGCTGAAGCCAATGCTGCTGGTGCTGATGACAATAGGTAGGCCTAGGCTGAGAAGGGCAAGAGTGTTCTGGCCCAGGGAAATTTATCATATGCTACATGACCTGGAGATTGTAGACCACTACAGGCTAGACAGGGACATTTTACAAGAATTCTGTAAGTTCTGCTTCCCTCAACTCAGAGCCAGCACCAATCAAGGAGAACCCATCCCAGTGGAAATTAGGTATGTATAGTCCTTGTAATATTAGCTACAGGTACTTTTCAAAGACAACTGGAGAACTAATGGGTGTGTCATAGGTATCAGCATCCAGGATCCTCCACCACTTCCTGGATGCTATGCTCATACATGCCAGTGAGCATATATGTTTTCCCCATAGTTCAGAGGAGAGGGCTAGCAATATGCAACAGTTCTACCTTGTAGCACACTACCCTGAGGTACTGGCTACCACAGATTGCACTCAAGTACACATCAAGGCACCACCTGATGAGCAGGGTAGAATGTACATTAACCACAAGGGATGCTACTCCATCAACTGCCAAGTTGTGTGCAATACCCAGGGAATAATTTTGAATGTGTGTGGTGGCAACCCTGGAATTATCATGACTCCCATATCTGCACACATCACAGCTGTATGACATGTTTGCTAAGGGGGACATCCCACAGGGCCATTTAGTGGGGGATGCTGGCTATGCACTGAAACCATGGATGATGACACCCATTAGAAGTGCGCGCACACACACACACACACACACACACACACACACACACACACACACACACACACACACAGAAGAATGCCATAATGAGACACACTCCCAAACCAGAAACATCATCGAAGATGTGTTTGGGCTGGTGAAGTCACAGTTCTAGTGCTTAGATACATCTGGTGGAGCCCTGCAGTATAATCCAGAGACATGTGCAAAAAGCCTTCACAGTATGTGCTATGCTACACAATCTGATCTTGCAGAAACAGCTGCAGCAGGATCAGCTAGGGGAAAGGACACAGATCCCCACACCAATGCCTCGGTCACCACAGCCACAATCAGAGGAGGGCTTAGAGGAGGAACCACCAACTGCTGTGCCTGCTGGCAGATGTAGGCATGCTCAGTATGCCCTTGCTTTGGTTAAAAGCCAATGCATATCACATTCACTGACCACCTACATGCCTAATACCTTTCTCCTACTTGCACACATAGTAAAATTGATGCCAGGCAACTCACATGACCTCTACCTCCCCATGTACTAGATGTGTACTGCTTGCATCAGACAGAGTCAGTCCTGAACTCTAAATGCGTCCACTGTTGCCTTTGCAGGGTAATCCCTGAACCTAGAGTGCAGTTTTGAATGATCTGTGCCATACCCCTGTATTCAGTAGGTTGGAAAAGTAATTAAGTAAATAGTGCCATGGATTTGTGCAAAAAGTACTTTAACATGTGACAGCAGAGAGACCTTTATTTTACTCATATGTGTCCATTAGTAAGTACTAGACCTTAGGAGTCAAAGATTCACACAATCCTACCTCTAAAATGTAATTATGCTCACTACATGGCCTTATTTTTGCACCATACCTTTGTACTCTGTAAAGAAAAAAGTTAGGCTGTACTGATACACATTGCAGTTTCTGACTTGACAACCCTTCCCAAGATCAAACAACAGGCAGGAAGCAGAACAAAGAGAGCAACAAGAACATCGTACCCTTGTTTGTGCAGTAGCAGTAACAACTTTGCTTACCCACAAATGTACAGGCTATGCTTGTTTGTGAAATAACAGTACATGAGCTCTCTCCCGCCCAACTGCAGTGTAGCCTTGCTTGTGCCTTAACAGTAATTCAGCAATGGTTCCCGCAAAAGAACAGTATATGGCTGTTTGTGACATCCAACCTGGTCTTCATGTGCTGGCAAATGCATATCATATAACTCCCAGTTAACTCATTTTTTCCATTGGAGCTCAGTAGGTCTGCACTGTGCTTCCAATGGGCGGAGCCTAAGCTTTTTAACAGAATCAAATTATGTCCTTACATTTCAAACAAATGTTCATATCTCTGGTACCATAGGATTTATGAAAGAAATATAAATGCAAACTCTTCAGCACAAACTATTTTACAGTGGTAGTATTCTTTAGGTTCTAGGTCATAAACTGAATTTTATAACTCACAGTAAACACAGTAACTATGAAATGTGTAATATTTTGTAAACAAATTACAATATCTCAGCAACCACTCAAGTTACACACATACAGTCAGCAGCATTTTCTTCATCTGACTGAGAGCTTTCACACGAGGCTTAGGAGTTCTGCCTGTGTTACTTGATTTTTGTGATATTTAGAAAAATGTGAAAATTATGTCTGTATAAATTAATATAATAAAAGCAACAGTTAATATTTATTTACCAGCACTAAACAGAGGTCAAATATTAATGCAGTTGTGTTTGCCATTGTGTAAGCTTAAAGATGAAATCTTTTAAAACCTTGTACATAGCATGGTTTTGGAATTATTGATGCAAATATGAACAAGCAATATTTGACGCCTAGAGGCGTCAGTAGGAGTTAACTGCAGATGCATCTGGAGGTGTCACTTGGATGTAATGAGTTAATATCTGGACACATTTGAAGGTCAAGCATATTGCATGCTTTATACACTTGAATGTCTCACAGTACTGCTCAGATAACCGATGAAGTACCAAGAAACACAGGCAAGCAACAGAAAGCTGTATATTGAAAACAGAATCCTAACAGGTTGTGTGATCAATTAGTGCACTACATCCAAATATAATAAAGAGGATTAAAAGCACAAGTCATAGCTGAAGATCTCATAGCAGTGTAAATGCTGATACATTTGTTTGTCTGAAAAATGACTTCAGTTTTTTGCTACCTTTGTCAAACAGGGCTAAGGCACCCTCCTGTTTTCTGAATCTGCAGTGGTGTGAGAGTTCAAATCCTGAACTATGTAGACATATCTGATGTATAGTATCATTTTGTAGTGTGAATATCATACCTTGCTTTTGCTCAGTTCACATATGTCTCCCTTTCCATTTATTTTCCTACTTATCTTTTTTTTATTCCACTGTTTTCACGATGCACCTCATAGTGCAAATAAATGATTTCAGGTTTGGCTGTGCTTATGTTTTTTGTGCAAAGCATGGCATTCCTAAAACCAGACCACCTAGGAAGGAGAGAGGCAGACATAGAAACCAGATACATTTAATAAATGTTTTTTGCCATCACAAAAACCCAGCATGGAGTAGCTGTCACACATTAGCAATGCGGCTCCCATTTGCACACTGCTTACCTATGCGCAAACAGCTTTATCTCTCATGCGCGTTCACTTATTTATCCATATCGCAAATCTGCTGTGCAATGCACATCTTTTTAATGGTTTAGCTATTTATAGAATGTCCTGATTTTGGCATCACATTTTTTGCCATGCTCCTCATAAAAAATTAGTTTTCTAGCAAATAATTTGAGAATTCTTGACTATTGAAGCTAGAAAACAATGACAGACATTTGAATTTCAAAACTCCTACTCTTTAGACAATTCACATTAATGCAAAACATATTGTCCCGGTCCCCTTAACCTATCTTTTTTCACCAACTTTATTATTTACAACTAAACATAATATCATTGATTCTAAACATAGCATAAACATCATTGTAATATTAATCAGGGCAGTATACCTACTGCCCCTGCTCAGTAAGCAGGGTCCATACCTCTGCTCACTTACCTTACTTATGAAGCAGCATCCCATCTCACTTCATACACCATCCATTGAATTACCTTCCACCAAATAAGCAGCATCGTTACCTTAGCTTACTTATCTATTCAGCAAGCTTCCTCCAGCTTCTCATTTTCCTTTCCCTAGCTCTTGACATGAACATCCATGCACCAGAGGGAGAAGAGAAGAGGGCAAACCTGTCCTTTTTTTCTGCCTAACCCAACTGATAAACCCCAATCATCCCAATTTCCCAACAAACAAGGGGAGGGTGGGAAGGTAGCAAGTTCATGCCAAAATGTGATTGCTTACCCAGCTACACTTGTCTAAACCTCTTAAGCCCCTCCCTACCCTTACCTCATTTCTTTCCAATCCTCCCTGCCTCCACTTAACCCTTTCTTTTCCTCAACTAACTTAACACCCACTAATATCCATCTAACCCCTCATGAAGATGTCCCTTGACAACTTGGTTTGTTGCCAAACTTCATTTGTCCTGGTCCCCTTCAATAAACACATCACACAGAATGATATTTAACGGCCTTTATTGAAACTTCCATAACATAGCTTTGTTCACCAACTTTATTTACAACTGAACATAATATCATTGATTCTAAACACAGTATAAACATCCTTGTAATATTAATATAATTCCAACTAAGCCAGTCAGTAAAGCAAACCACAGTTTTAATCTTCAATAACAAAAATCCGCTTGATGCTTTCATCTGATAGTTCAGACATCATCAGAACCAAGAAGAATGTTTAAAATCCAAGGCTAAAAATACAAGTAATATGACACACTCATTCAAAACCACCAATGATGGTTAGTCATTAATTAAACACACCAGAATTAACTGAGTAAAAGCTACAGTATCTTAGGTTTTTCATGCAAACAAACCAGGTGTTATAAGCCCACAAAATGCTAAAGGGTTAAAGCTCTTCTTTTCAGTTCACTAGAAATAGAAATGTGTTCATTCAACCCCGAGGGGTTGGCTGCATCTAGTCTCATCTGCCACAACATTTCTTTATGCAGCATTTGGTTCTCCCAATCACCCGATAATGGTGTTACCTTAATTTGCTCAAGAATCAAGAAAACAAACTTGTTATATTTTGCACAGCACATAGAGTGCCTTGCTAGTGCATGTTTGTTGTCTCTTTTCGTTATACTGTATTGATGCAGGTAGATTCTTTGCTTCAAGCTATTATTAGTCTTACCAACATAAAACCCACAGCATGTGCAACATGTAGCAAGGTAAATCATTTTCTGAGATCTGCAATTCAAATGTGTTGCTGCATCCCATAAAGTAATGTTCAAAACTGCACCCTGCTTATTTACATTAATAGAAGAGCGATAGGCGCACTGTTGGCACTTCCTAGTTGTGGGAACACCGAAACTCATGGACGTTTTTTCCAAAACCACATTTTGCTTATTCTTATATGTGAATATTGGTAAATATTTAAATAAATGACAACTGTCATTGCTCCTTTTTTCTGATGCATTGTGTGTCAACTTGTAAAATGTAAGTATGTATTACAATGTGTAGGTTTCCTTAACACTCTTGTAGTGAGTGTGCCATCCCCTTTGTTCAAAAATAAAATATCCAAATAATTTATAACCTTGTTATCCATTTTGTGGGAAAATTTCAAAAAATTCGAACTGTTTTGCATAAAATCAATAAACATACCTAATTGTTCTGTAGTTCCTGTCCATACAAAAAATAAATCATCCAAAAATCTAAAATATACCAGGCAATACTTGTATAACAGTGATTGCAATAATACATTCAATTCCCACCAAAGCATAACTGCGTTCGCAAAAAGGGGGGAGCATGCTGTACCCATGGCAACACCCTGATTCTGTTTATAAAATTCACCCTCAAATAATAAAAAATTATTATTTAGGGCCAAATCCTTAAAATTACACATAATTTCCTTGTCAACATCGTGAAGTTCACTATACTGAAATACTATATCTTTGAACCAGCTCAGACCAGTCTCTTGTGGAATTACTGTAAAGAGACTTTGTACATCACAAGTCACCAATTTTGAGTAATCTGGAATAATAACAGATTGTAATTTGTTCAACAGGTCCCTAGATTCCTTTAAGATATGTGAAAACCTGTCTAATAAATGCTTAAGTTTCCTGTCCATAAACTTAGCTAGAGGTTCAGTCACCGATCCCTTTGCAGCAACAATTGGACGCAAGGGTGGATCTTCCATATTGGAATGTATATTAGGGATACCAAAAATTTTTGGAAGAACTGGATTTTTGACCCTAAGATAGTCATAGAGGGGATTCAAAATGGACTCAAATAACAAAAGTTTGTCCAATATTATCTTGATGGATCTGTATGCTAAATTAACTTTGTTTAGGGAAACTATCCCATAAACTACGGTATCATTCAACAAGTTCAGCATAAGACTACAATAGTCATCTGACTCCATAATTACCAGCCCTCCTCCTTTACCCTGCTTCATGCACCGGATTCTGTTGTTTTGCTGTGAGTGATTTCTCTACAGTTCCCAAAGTGCAGGCTTGGCTTGATAACTGTAGTATTAATCAAACAACAGAACCCATCGTGATGGAGTCTGGGCGTTTTTTGGCCATCAATGAACAAATTGGTGAGTTGGAGAAATCACTTTACAGATTTAAAACTGTACAACTGGATAATTATTTTTTGGAAGAGAGTGTAAGGAGATCACATGTACCGAAAGGATTGAAAATACCCACAGGGGGTTGAGGCCAACTGAATAGTTCATGTGGAACTTACTGAACTGTTTGACCATACTGGACTTGAACTGACCAGATTGTTAATAAAAGACAATGAGAGAAGGATGCTTCATCACAGACAGGAGATTGCTAAAATGGTGGAGTCAATTTCCAAAGATGTACAGTTCCCGGACTATAAACCAAGGTTTAATTATGTGTTTGAACAAACTGAGTGGAAAATGGTACCTATAAGTATAAGGAAGGATAAGAAGTTGAGACGTGAAGATGATTATCAGAAGAAAATGGTATACCCTGTACCACTGATACCAAGGGGAACTTACAGTGATAAGGCAGGTCCTTCTGAAAGATATTTGCATGGGGAAACCCAGTGTGAAATCCCTTTAGAGCAAGCAGGTCCAAGGAGATCTTAAAGGTTAGCAGGGAAGTATCAGTTGAACAAATGGATGGGATATAGATACCAGGAAATGAATGACAAGAGGTTTTACAACAGCAAGAATGGCCCGAAGAAATGGAATTAAATTTATCAACCTTTGGTGCTGATATGGATACCAGCAGACCAGGTACTGTTGACTTAACTTCATATTTCAAATTTAACATTTATATTTTTTCCAGTATGGTTATAAAGCCCCAACACCATACATTGTTCTTAAAAGGTTTGAATTACCTTCCACCAAATAAGCAGCATCATTACCTCAGCATAATTATCTATTCAGCAAGCTCCTTCCAGCTGCTCATTTTCTTTGCCCCAGCTCCTTGAAATGAACATCCATATACCAGAGGGGGAACAGAAGAGGGCAAGCCTGTCCCTCTTCTCTGCAAACCAGCCTGACCAGGCTGTACCCCCTCCCTTCACCCCAAAATTATTCAACCAACTACCTCCCATAATGTGAAGGAGTTAAGCCAAACATCATTCGGTGTACCCATCATCTGTAAATCCCTTAGAATCCTGCATACCATCCCTGAAACACGCCCTAGTGAAACTAAGTAAATTAGGATTACCCATGACTCCACTGTACCACCGGGATATCCACTCCAGAGAATACGTTCCTTTTAGACCGTTTCCTTTCAGCCACTAATTATGGCTCAACCTGAAAGGAAAGACAACCTACAGCCACAACACTGTCAACTGTAGCATATCACTTTAGCCCACCAAACTACCCAAATCTGGCTGTGCATTAACCCGATTACTGTAGGGAATAGTCTAACTCCAAAACTTTAATACCCTAACCCTAAATGTCAGAAAACCAGCCCCCCTTGACCTAGTTCCTGAAAACTCGCCTATGCTCAGCAATTAAGTACTCTATGTGCCCAGTCATAAACACCGCCAATTCACTCATTACCAAATGACAATCCAGACTAGAACACAGGCCACTCCACTCAGACCTCCTAGCAACTGTCCAAACTAGAACACTCAAGTAAACCATCCTTAACCACTGCTTCTCCCTGGCCTTTCCCATCAAAAGTTCTCTTCCCCTATGTTACCTCTACCTGTAGTAAGGAATTGAAACCTGACCTACGGCTGCCATATCCTGCAGCCAAGCTTTCCTTAAACCTTCTAACTCCCATGTAAGCAACACACCCAGTTTCTAAAATTACCCCAACACATCCACCTACCTGCCATGCTTCCTAAAGCCCTACCTACAAAACTCACCCAAACCACAAGTGAAATGATCCTTGTGCTACTCTGTAAAACCTTAACCTGTTAGTGACATTAACACTACTTACTGAAGGAACAAGTTTGTCACCCCAAAACTAAAACCCATTAGGAACAAACTCTGGCGTCCTACCAAGCAAAAATATGTGATTGACCCTTCCACTGAATATGGTTTAACAACTGGAAGACTAACTATAACCCCCCAAGCTTCCAACCTCCTGAAAGCAAGGGTTGAACTCAGCTGGCTTGCAAAGAAGAGGAATATAGGTCTAAAATAAAACACATTTGAATTCAATAAAGTATGCCTTAGATGCCCACCACCTCCTGTCAAACCATCAATGTGCTCCATACACCAAACTGAAACCATCCTCTTTCCCGTCTACCTTATGTTATCTGCCATAAGCCCACCCCCAACTCTATTCACCTGGAAAGGTCTACCCTTAGTAAATTAACCCACCGCCACCATGTTAAGCTATCAGTAATGAACATCTATCCAAGCAACCTCTTAAACTAACCAACAAGCAACTTCACTAAAACATAACTCCCCAAAACCAAATTCGAATGATAACCACACCCCGTCTATCTATCCCTTACCAAACTGTTATGAATGACCATAAATTCACCCCAGGAATCCCCATGTCCTTTGATGGACAGAAAGAACTGTATGAGGACTGAGAGATTGGGCTTAGCTAACGTTGCCACAAACACTCCAACCATTGCCCAATGCCCTCATAATTTCTTACGCTCCTAAGGCTGTTGTGATTCTAGCCCCTCTGCCACCAAACTCTTCACACCCAGCCCCAGCCCTGTATTACCTTGACACAAACATATCACCCTCTGCAACCCCATTGTGTCCAACTCCAACTAACAAAATCCATACAAGAAGAATGCATTACCTTCCAAAGTCATGTGAAGAAGGCAGTGACCACTGCTCACTCAGCGCACCCATCTCTGATGGCATTACGCACCACACACACCAATGGGACTCCTTTGAGACAGCTTCCATTACCTTGAATCCATTTCCATTCGATCAACTGTTGCCCACTCAAATTCCATACCTCCATGATCTTTCCTACTGGAATGCCTACAGGTCGTCATGGGTGTAGCTTGCCTTAGCAAGTTCACTCCAAAATGTGATTGCTTACCCAGATACACTTGTCTAAACTTCTTAAGCCCCTCCCTACACTTATCTCATTTCCTCTCAATCCTCCCTGCCTCCACTTAACCCTTTCACCTCCCCAACTCACTTAACACCCACTAATATCCATCTAATCCCTCGTGAAGATGTCCCGGGACAACTTGGTTTGTTGCCAAACTTCATTTGTCCTATCAACTGTATAAGTTTGTAAGCACAGTATGTAAAACATGTCCCTATGTTTGTTTCTTTTTCAACCCAACATGTATGGCTTTGTCCAGATTCCTTGCTATAAAAGGTTGAGAGGTATGGCCCAATGTGCTATGGAAATGTATATATGATGCTGTCTGATTTCAGTCTGTGTGTTGGCCACAAACCCACAAGCATTACAATGTTGTGTGCTCCCTCATGGACAGTGGCAGTTGGTGGTGCTCACAGTCTTGCTCTGCTAGACTTAAACAGCCAAATATCCTCAATAAGGGTATTTGTGTTGTTATACAGCTAGGCTTCTAATCAGCCTAGTGCTATTAGGCTATTAGCATCATATGATGCTATGACCCTATTTGCACATGCAGGTTTCCAAGATGTTGTTGCTCACGTGGCTTGCTGATGTCATCTACTATAAGTTCACCTGCATTTCTGTATAAGTCAGACTTATTCTGTGGCATGTCTGTTAAGTACTGTGTTCTGTAATCTGTGCACAAAGGTAGGGGTTCTGTTCTTACTTCAGTTGACTGTGTGTCTGTGTCTCTAGCCAGCAGAATAGAAGTGCTATCCTGCAGTTACTTCTCCAATGGCATGGCTGGCCATTTTTGGATAGTTGTTCATCCTTACTCAGTCTTTCCGTACTGGCCTTCCAAGCTGTTCTCTCTCACTGGGCCTCCTGATGTCATTTACTATAAGTTCACCTGCACTCCTGCATAAGTCAGACTCGTCCCATGGCACATGTGTTAAGTACTGTATTCTGTTGTCTGTACACTTAGGTAAGGGTTCTGTTCTGACTACAGTTGGCTGTGTGTGTGTGTGTGTGTGTGTGTGTGTGTGTGTGTGTGTGTGTGTGTGTGTGTGTGTGTGTGTGTGTGTGTGTGTGTGTGTGTGTGTCTAGCCAGCAGAACAGAAGGATTATTCTGCAGTTACTTCTGCAATGGCATAGCTGTCCATTTTTTTCAACAGCTGCTAATCCCTACACAGTCATACCATACTGGTCTCCCATGTTGTTCTCCCGCATAGGGCCTGCTGATGTCATTTACTATAAGCTTACGTCTACTCCTATATAAGTCAGACTTGTTTTGTGGTGGGTGTGATAAGTACTGTGTTCTGTAGTCTGTGCACTTAGATATTTAGGGGTTCTAATCTCACTCCAGTCAACTGTGTGTATTTCTCTGTGTGAGTGAGATCTACAATGTCACAGAGAGCATTTTACACCAGCAGATGGGACACTGTTATATTCTCAACAGACACTGCTGATGTTATCAGCTATAAAGTGTTGTCTGACACACTCCAGGCCACCATTGTGCTGTGGTGCTTTCGAAAAGTACTGAGTTTTGTAGTCTGTGTACATAGATAGGGGTTCTATTCTCACAGCAGTCAACTGTGTGTGTGTGTGTGTGTGTGTGTGTGTGTGTGTGTGTGTGTGTGTGTGTGTGTGTGTGTGTGTGTGTGTATATGATATGGCAGAGTTATCATCACTTGCACAGGATGTTGTGGGGGGGGAGGCCTAGGCTGACAACAGACGTTGTTGAATGTGAGTGAGTAAGAACAGGGAAGCAGACAGGCAGAACCATGTAGCCGGTGTGTGTGTGTGTGTGTGTGTGTGTGTGTGTGTGTGTGTGTGTGTGTGTGTGTGTGTGTGTGTGTGTGTGTGTGTGTGTGTCTGTAGGGGTCCTCCATGTGAAAGTGATATGTGACAGTGTGCATGAACTCAGCCAAGCTCAGTGCTAGCTCTACGTCTTTGTATGTTGGACAGGTGTAAGCTGTGTATGGTAGAGTTCTCAGTTTATCAGTGCCACCTGTGACCATGAGATCTGGCTCTGCCAAGAGATGCACTGGCTCCTCCATGCTCAAGGTCAGATGCAGTGCTAATACTTGACTCTGGCTGTTGTCTGCTGAATATGCAATGCCCAGGACGAGGACCCCATGGCTTGCTACATCTTGGTGTGGACAGCACAATCCCTGATGGTGCAGGGGAAGTACTGCCACCACTGGAGTGTGATAGGGCATGGCCATGTTGGGTAGCAACAGGTGGTGTTGCTGGCCTACACCTACATGGATTACATCTCCCTCCCAGCAGACATGTCATTACAGACACTGCAAGATCCATGATATAAACCCCTCATTCCATCACAGACACTCCATGTTCCAATGTGTCATTCAACCGATCCATTGAATTGGCTACATGGTGGAAGGAGTCACAGATGTCAGACTGCGCCACATCTAGAACCCTGATCATTTGTCTGGAGTGCCTTTCAAAAAAAAAAAAAAAAAAAAAAAAAATTATAGAACAAGATAGAAAAGTTTTTTGATAACAGTTTATATAAACTAATATAAGTATTTGTCATGATTTATTTAAATTTGTTGCAAAGATCACTTTAAATTTTGATACTCAATTAAACTAATTGTTAATTTATCAATTAGTTATGATATATAAAGAGCTCATATTGAAAGTTGTTATGTGATCCTTTGAAGGCGAATGGCCGAGGTACCAGATCGTTGGATAAAGAGCGTTGGTGGAATCTGACTGTTGGTGTGTTGCTGAATAGAACTTCTTGGCTTTGTATGTTTCTGTTGTTGGAATTCGTTTTTTCAGTCAAATTTCCACTTGCTTTTTTTGGACATTTACTTATTTTTCAACATGTCGCTTCGTAGCTCGAGCTCTGAACAGAGCGGTCCAGCTAGTTCATTCATGTTTTCAAATTTCCTGAGTGAGCGTGATAAAAGGTATTTGCATCTTGATCCCTGGAATATTGGAGGTAACAATACAGCTGCTGATGAATGTTTCAATGAACTGTCTAAACTGATGTCTAAGGAAATAGCAGTATATTTCGATACTCGTTTATTAGAGAAATATATTAGCCTTGACATTACACCACGGGGTTTGCAGGTAGAGAAATTGCCAGCTACCCCTTTTTCTGAGGATGAAACAGATCTATTTAATGAGTGGAAACAAGTGTCATTATCTTGTACTATCGGTTGGCTTAAGATATTAATTAAGCGCAACCAACGCAACCATGAAAAAATTTAAAGTGAAATCATGACCTTACAGAATAGCTTGGCAACAGAACTGAATTATGATATCCAAATGTCAGCATTGAATGACAAAATTAATAAATTAGAAATGGACATTGTGCAGCGCAAAAGAAATAAGCTGATCCATGACATTAAAGATTATGAAACCGGCGTTTTGTTCAATTGGCAACGTGAACCCACACGTAAGACCCGTAATAGGTCAAGGGGCAGGACTTGGAGCAGCAGCTCTAAACGCAGAGGTTTATCAGCGTCTTCGGCTTCATCAACGGAGGGTAATACTTCTAAAAATGTTTCTTTTGCTGGAACAACAACGGCGGTGAGCAGAACTGTAAATCGTGAGGTCACTTCAGGGTCTGGCAGCTGCAACAGTGACAACTTTCAAACTGACGATTACAGCAAGGGAAGAAATGGGAGGAACGGAAGGAAGGGAAGAAATAAACTTAAATGAAGGTTTGTCAACAGCAGTTTCTAACGGACTTCCTCTATATTGTGTTAACCTGTCTAACTTAGTAATGAGTTCTGATATGCAGAGTGTATTACACAAGGGAAGTAAGTTTGTTCCTACATTCTTCCCATCATTAGCTGATATTTATTTTGATGTTAAACGGTTCATTAGAAAATTGTTATTGAGTTCATTTTTTTAAAAAGGAAATATCTAATATGTGCACTGCTATCATTAATGAACAATCTAGTGATTCAGAAATAGATGATGATTTATGCAATTTGTCTATTTACAACTATGAGTTAGAACCTAATTTATTGGATGTTAACAATGACTTATCCAGTGATGAAAATGTTGAAAATGTTGACTTTTGTACCGGATATGGTAGGTTAATATTACCTGAACTTAAAAGGGTAAATACCTTCATGCCTTACATTTCTGTACCTGCAATTTCAACCTTTCAAAAGGTTCTCTTAAGGGAAGTTGAAGCATTATTTAGTGAATTTTGCAAAAATAAGAAATGTTTTAACTTAAATAAGAATGAATGGCAAGCTTTAAAAGTTTTGAAATCAGTTAAAAATGAATATATTTTCAAACCTGCTGATAAGGGTGGTAATTGGGTCATAATGGACAGAATAAAATATTTGAATATGGTGAATAGACTGTTGTTGAATTCTGATGAATATAGAAAATTGGACAGTGACCCTATGTTGTCCTTTAATGATGAGCTGTTATTTTTACTTGAAAAAGGTGAGCGTTTGGGTTTTTTTACGCACACCGATGTTAAAAAATTGTATGTCCAAAAACCAGTAACACCGATTATGTATGCACTACCTAAAATTCATAAAAATTTGGAAGAACCTCCAGGTAGACCTATTATTTCTGGGATAGGTTCTTTCTTGGAAAATGTTAACTTGTTTTTGGACTCGCAACTGAAGACCTATTTATGTAAGATAACAGCTCACATAAGGAACACACAGGACTTGATTAATAATCTGGTGAATCTGAAATGGAACTTTGATTATTATTGGGTCACTGTAGATATTAAGTCTTTATACACCAATATTAACACCAAATGGGGTTTGGAATCTATATTAAACATGATGGGTGAGGGACCTAAAACTAGTTTTCTCATTACCCTTTTGGAGTTTTGTTTAACTCATAGCTATTTCTGTTTCAATAACACATATTACCTGCAAGTAAAGGGTACAGCAATGGGTGCAGCATATGCACCAGCATATGCCATCATATATATGGATTACTTTGAGAAAAAATACATTTACTCTACTAATTTTTCAAGAACAAAGTAATCTTGTATAAACGTTTTATAGACGATTTAATTTTTATTTGCAAGGG
The DNA here is from genome assembly GCF_019279795.1 of Protopterus annectens. Classification (NCBI taxonomy): domain Eukaryota; kingdom Metazoa; phylum Chordata; order Ceratodontiformes; family Protopteridae; genus Protopterus; species Protopterus annectens. The sequence goes on along the minus strand of NC_056726.1, from coordinate 680,639,904 downwards.
AGATATTTGTGAATTTATGGATTTTTTTGAAATGTTAAATCAAAATGAACACAAGTTACAATTTTCATATGAAACCAATAGAAATAAGATTAACTTTTTAGATCTAGTTTTGTTTGAGAGGGACAATAAAATTGAGTTTAAACCATTCAGGAAGGAAACCTCAGTGAATTTGTTCTTACATGCTACTAGTATGCATCCTCAGCATTTAATAAAGGCCCTACCATACGGGGAATTCAAAAGAATTCGGGATCATACCAGTGTTAAGGAGGATATAGATGGAGAATTAGATATAGTACTTAATAGACTATTGGATAGAGGATATGATTATAACACACTATTAGAATGTAGAGATAGTGTGATCAAGAACATAAAATTAGCTGATAGAAGGGAAAACATCATAACATATCCTGATAAAAGGGAAATTAGAGTAAAAAATAATGCTGAGAAAGTGTTTTTCATAACCAAATTTTCCCCTTTTTCTAATACATTAGTCTCATTAGTTAGAAAATTTTGGTACTTGATCTGTGAAGATGATAACATTGGTGAATTGTTTCCCAACCAAGTGAATTTTTCTTTCAGAAGGGGAAAGAATTTAAGAGAAATCTTGAATAATAATTTTGTAAAGCATATTATATCTACCCCTGTGAGGGTGGGCACTTTTGCTTGTGGTTCATGCAGTATATGTAATAGAGCAATCAATATTGATACTATTAATAATATATATCATACTTCTAAACATTTTTTCAATTGCAAATCTACTAGTGTAGTATACATGATAGGCTGTTCATGTAGGGACATTTGGTATGTAGGACAAACTAAAAGGATGATCAAAACTAGGATCCTAGAACATCTTAAGGATATAAGAAACTTGAATGTCACCAGTCCTGTTGCTAAGCATTTTTTGGACGTTCATGATGGTTGCAGTAATAGTCTAAGATTTAGTGTACTGGGGAAACCTTTTATTTGCAAGGGAGATGATATAGTAGCTAAACTTTTAGAATTGGAAACAAGGATGATAATGAAATATAAAACTTTGAAACCATTTGGTCTCAATCAGGAGCTGGGTCTTTAATTATACTTTGGGAGAGCAATTTTGCACATATTATACATATTGTTATTTAATTTTAGTAACTTTGGGAATAATAAACAGATATATTATGTTATTATTTCATATTCATTTATATGGATGCAATTTGTTATGATAGGAAATTTATATAGGACAATAATTATTGTACTTCGTATATAATTATGTTTTTGGTATAATTTTTGTATATTTATACTAATGAATTTACATGTGCTTGTTGATCTACTGAAAGTGAATTATTTGGTTGAAAATAGTTTATATTGACTATAATAATATGTTATTATTTATTTATTTATTCATTTTGATGTAAAAATTATTTAAGATTTGTATTTATTGATTATAAAAGGAAGAAAAATTATAAAATTATAGAACAAGATAGAAAAGTTTTTTGATAACAGTTTATATAAACTAATATAAGTATTTGTCATGATTTATTTAAATTTGTTGCAAAGATCACTTTAAATTTTGATACTCAATTAAACTAATTGTTAATTTATCAATTAGTTATGATATATAAAGAGCTCATATTGAAAGTTGTAATGTGATCCTTTGAAGGTGAATGGCCGAGGTACCAGATCGTTGAATAAAGAGCGTTGGTGGAATCTGACTGTTGGTGTGTTGCTGAATAGAACTTCTTGGCTTTGTATGTTTCTGTTGCCTTTCAGAATGTGCCTGTGCCTCCATGATGGCCCTAAACTTCCGTTGAGTGACACAGGAAGAGACATCGACACTAGATGGAGAAGGTACAGCAGGTCTCCTCCAAGCACCCCTATCAACTCTCTTGCATGACACTTTGCCAACACTTTGGCTGGGGAAAGATTTAACAGGCACTGAAGCCAGAATAGCCACAGTAGACGCACTCCATGTGATCAATTTCCTCATCCTCAACCTGTCCAATATCTCTGGCCTCAGTGGACTGGGCAGGTGTAGACTTACTGGCTATGTCTTGGGAAAATGAAGTGGGTTGCTGGATGTCATCTTCTGTGCCAGATTCAACCTCTACACCCCTCTCAACTGTGTCTCGGTATGGCAACCATCATCATCAGTGTCTGCTGAGACACTAACATCAGGTGTCAGAGTGCCCACACTACCACTGTCACACTCACCTGTGATAAAAAGGGAGAAACATGGGAATGCATTAATACCTAGACTACAATTCTACAATATATGTTAAAAAAAAGTACACTGCTGTTACTATTACTGACAGTACAGCAGTACATGTAGCAGGCCTGAGAGGACACATTATGAGATTTCTTGAAATTTATCTACAGTACTGACATAAATGTAAAAGGCTTACTATCTGCAGGAGGGTTGTGTCTCTGTATTCCTGATGGTCCTGAAATAAGTAAAGCAAGAGGTAATAGCAACAGCATCATATTTAACAGTAAAACAGGAGGTAATACTTTTACAACTGTATATCTGCAGTACCTCAAATGTCAACAAGAATGTGGCTGACAACTTCAAATTAAGCTTCTGACTGTAGAACTGCTAAATCCACCCACCCAACAAACAAATGACACAGACATATACATTATTGAAGATAGTGCACTATACCACAGTATTCTAATTATCATCTGAGAAAATATACCTAGAAGCTCCTCTTGAGATGCAGGAGTTGAGCCCACATCCAGAACATAATGTTTATGGATTTCTGGGAGCTGTCCAGGGTGGCAATGTTCATCAGGAATTCCTCAGTGGCAGTGAGATGGGGCTCTGCAGCAGGGCCTTAACCTGTGACCTGACAATTGTGTGCCACTGCAGCTACATGCGTAAGTGCAGCAGTTGCCATGTCTGTGGCTCTGTGATGCACCTGCTCATATGTGTGACTGTATCACCCAACAGTGTTAATTTTGGCCACTAATTCATCCCAGAGGGATGTATACTCAACCATATTGGCCCACCCCCAGACAGCAGCATAGCAGAATATTGTCTTAAGGCATCAATTATCAGATTTTTCTCTGCATCTGTAAATGTGGGCCTACGATGAGCAGACATATTGTGTCCTGCAAGAGAAAAGAATGATAATACATGAGGATCACATTAATTCAACTTAATTGTTTACTGATAAAGCAGTAAAGGAAAGCTGTCAGTATCCTCCCTGCATAAACACAAAATAGTCTGCATATTTCTAAAAATAACAAGATGGAGGATATAAAACAGGGAGACTAACAAGAGAAACATATCCTTATTTATGCCATAGCAGTAAGTATAATATGCTCACCCACCAAAAATAACAGTGCAGTCTAGTGAGTGCCCTAACACTAACTCATAGTTGCTCCCCCAAACAAAATGATAGGCTAAAGACCCATAGTGTTAACAATACATATTTGTGATGCTAAAAGTGCTATCAAAGGACCTGTCTGTGTTAACATGTGTACATATTTATAGCACAGCATTTCCATTTCAGGTATTTTCAATGACAGCCAAGGCCATGCCATCATTAGACTTCTAAGTAATGCATTCAGATTAAAGTGTGAAAGCCATTACTTCACATTTTTTAAATACAATCCAGCATATGCATTATATAGGTAACAACATGGAAAAATAACTGCTACAGTGCAAAAGTCCTCTGTAGAGAAATACTGTGAAGAAATACAGTTGACTTAGTGAGTTGATCAATGTACTAACTCTCCTCAGCATCAGTTTATTTAGTTACACATTTGGATTTTTATAATAGAGTACATTATTAATGGATTGCATCTGTCTTAGCCTGCACTCCTGAGATGATAAATACTGCATAAGCAGGTGAATTGAATGCTAATCAACCAGTCTTGAAAGGCTATTCAACAAGATATAAAGCATCCATGCAGACTGCATGCTGGTTTTTCCTAGGGATGTCACAAAGTGTGGAGTACAGACACAGCATTTACAAGGTAAATCCCAAACATGTACTGTAATACATAATACTATTATGGTGCATGTACTTGTATTTCATCATGTGTCCCTGCTAGACAGGGGCATCGGGTGCTGACTTGTTGGAACATGGGCTAAATTATTGGCTAGGCTTGTAAGGGCCTCAGGGCCAATAGCCTAGTAACTTCCTATTTTCCTATGATCCTATGGTACAGTAAGCAGGTAAAAGGTGGGAGATGTGTACAGAAAAACAAGTAACATATGACAGCAGACTCATTTCACTTGTATCTGTCCATTAGAAATTAGTAGTCTTAAGCCATGCAAGATTCACAAATTCATAATTCTCCAAAGTACTGGTGATTAATGCATGGTCTTAGTATCATATGTTTGTAATGGAATATTTTTTACATAGATAAGTTGTGCCATAACATGACCTCAGCATGGCCCAGCCCCTCAAAAGAACACTGTACCCTTGCATGTGCCATAACAGATATTCACCTTTGCTCCAGCCACCAAAAGAGCAGTGTATTGTTTTGTGTGCCATCCAACTCAGCCTTCATTTGCTGACAACTGCATATCATACTATGCCCAGTTAATATACACACACAATGTCAGGTGAAAGAGGTAGACTGGCTTTCACACTGCATGTCTCTGAATACTTGTCAGATAACTACCGAATGGCCAATCAACACTGATTGGTATTATTTCAAGCAACAGCACTAACAGGTTGTGTGATCACTAAGTGCAGTACATCCAAATCTGTTTCATATAATACATGTATAAATAACAAATGATGGCTTGATATCAGTTAAAATACATTGTGGAAGATTGTTGTGTGATGGTTGTGTGATAGGTAACTTAAAGTTGTTTGCTGCCAAGCTGTTTGTGTGGCCAACAGGGATAAGGCACCCATCCTGTTTTCTGAAGGTGCATTGGAGTGAGATTGAAAATTCAGACCTCTGCAGACGTACCTCCTGTGTAGCAACAAACTGTATTTCCACTTATTTTCTTTCATCTTCTGTCTTACTTTAGTGGGTGATGGGGGATGTATTGTGGGGCTGCATTGTTTGCATGATCCACAGCTTAGGACAGGGAGGTTTGGCTATTCTAATCAGTTTTACGTGTAGAGCAGCATTGCACAAAATGGACAACTGGACCACCCAGGTAGCAGATAGGAGCCAGACAGCAAATAAATAGAAATCGGATGATTTTTAGCAATGTAATTGTGCATCACACAAATCCGCTCAATGCTGTTGCACTGCAGTTAACATCAATAACTTAACAATGAATACTAACTTTGGGGATATTATGCAACTTACTCTGCAGCAGCAGGTATTAAATCTAAGTCTGAAATCTAGTTGATCCTGGGTTCAAGTAGAAGGGGTGCAGTCTTTGTTTTACTGTTGTGACACTGCAGTATTTACCAATGAATTGACACATAAAGGATTTCCCAGATTTTCTGTCGTAATAGCTGCCAGTGCAGAACTAACATCTATATGGTCTAGGGTTTGAATACAGCATATGTCATTCAATTTTAATGTTGAACCAATTTACATTATAGTCACTCTCACTTATAGCAGATGACATACTTTAGCTTATATAACATTTATATGACTTAGGACTGACACAGTAATATTGTGTCAGTTATGTAATTATTTATTAATCTATGTATTGTCTAGTTAATAGCAAAAATATGAGTGTGGGTATAATGTGTACTATGTTCAGGCAAGTATGTTCCTGCTATGTAGCTTGGCATGTCCTTCCCATTGGACCAACACAGTTACATAATTGCCTGTGTCTGAGATAAAATAGAAATTGCATTACTTAACAAACTTCTGCATTGATTACCATTGTGCAAATACGTTGCACCCTTTACACCCTGTTTGCATGATGGTAAGCAATACACAGCTTTTTCTAATGTTGCCAAATCAGAAAGTGTGCCCTCTGAGTAAATGAGATAAATGCAATTGGTGTGAATATATCATTCTACATTGGACTTGCTCTATGATAGACATGGAAGGCATTTCTGGTGGGAGTTTGAGATTTAGGGCTCAAAAGTGGGGTGTCCAAGAGTCCAGAGGGTTTGTTGGACTCCTAGTGAATGACCATGGGCCCTGGCTCCTGCAGAGGCATTATGATGGCTCACAATCAAGGACAGAAGCATGTAATAGTCTGGACCGGGCTCTGATCAGTGCTACCTGTGTCCCGCACACTGGTGAACTGTGTAGAAACCACTACCAAGATCTCAGAATGAGAATGAGGTATACCCTTGACCATTGGATGGAGGAATGTCAGACTGGTGTAATTTCACAGATGTGTAAGTATGACTTTCAGACATTACCTGTGATAGTTTAAAGCTGCATTTAGTCAGGCTTGGTATTCATAATGGTATTCTGTTCTGTTCTGTTTTTTCCACAGCTGAAGAAGATCATGATCTGAGTGTTGGAGCCCATGAATGTGGATTGGCAAGGATGCAAGCAGCATGTGGTATGTATGCCTCACAACAGTACTGTTATTAGAGCATTAAAAGTTAAACACTGCTTTGTAATTCCTCTCAACTGTATGGGTTTTGCAGAATGTTTAGATTGTTGCTTCACATTTTTGGTTTGCTTCTCATAAATTTCATTTGTCTGGTAAATCTTAGCCAAAGCATTGAGGACTGTAGTCAGAAAATTACATTTGTGTCTCATGCTTCATACCTTTTGGAACATCTGTGCTACTGCAATGCTTGTTATTGTATCACTTTTCTAGGTTTGTAAAAGAATATGTAAAATGTGTTGCTATTAGGTTCATAGGTTCATAGGTAGGTACTAGGCTACTGGCCCTGGGGCCTATACAAGCCTAGCCAAAAAGGTACCCTGGCTTTCGCCACCCAAGAAAATGATTTTCCTCTGCCACTGTCAAGCAGAACCACAGAAGTGATCTCGAGGTGAATTTCCTATTACCCATCCAATCATCAAGATTTTTCTTGAAGAGTGCTAATGAGAAGCTCTGTTTGACATAGTCTGTTCCAGAGTATGGGAAGTCTCTGGGACAGGAATCTATCTCTCCAGCATGTTCTGTTTATTGTGGTGACAAGGTTTAGGTCCCTAGAGCGTGGGGATTGGGATTTCTTTAAGTGGAGCATGTCCAACAACTGTGGGTTTGACATACCTTTGTATGTTAGGCAGAGATCGCCTCTGAGTAGGCGATATGCGACGGAGTAATGCTGGAGTTTTTTGAGTCAGTCTGCATAAGGCATCTGTTTGAGGCCAGTAATCCTCTTTGTGAGGTACCAAAAGGGGCGTTGTACTCTAAAATAGGTCTAATGAGTGATGAGTAGAGGGGAACAATGACCTCTTTTTTTCTGGATGAGAAACCTTTTGTGAGGAGGTGTGCCATGTAGAAGGATTTCCTGACCACTGTGGTGATGTGATTATCAAAGGAGAGACTACTGTCCACCTGTGTCCCAAGATCTCTTATAACACTTTAGGTGTTAAGTAGACTACCGCCTATGTGGTAGTTCATGGGTACAGAGTTTTTACCAAAGGGGATGACAATGCACTTTTTGGCATTGAGCTTGAGACTGTGACTTTGACACCAGGCATTTGTCTCAGTGAGGCCCTTTTGTAGAATGTCCACATCATTAGCAGTTTTGATTATGGCTCCTAGTTTGCAGTCATCTGTGAATTTAGTTAGCCAAAGACCTTCTGTGTTAGCCTGTACTTCAGAGAAGTAGATACCAAACAGGAGAGGACCCAGGACTGAACCCTGTGGTACTCTACTTGTCACTGGTCTGAAGTCTGATTTGGAGTCTGCTGCTTTCACAGTGTGGGTTCTGCCAGTAAGCCAGTGGCAACCCATCGTGTGACATAGCAATTTATATCTAGTTTAGTGAGTTTATCTATAATTCCAGAGTAGGGGATTGTGTCGAACGCCTAGGCTGTGTAAACCACCTTACCCTCATGTATGGCTTTGGTGACTGCTTCAAAGAAGTCTATCAGGTTTAGGAGACATGATCTGTCTTTTACAAACCCGAACTGTGTGGTGTCCATAGTTCGGAGATCTCCAATGTCTTTGCTTATGAGTTCCATGATGATACGTTCCATGGCCTTGCAGACCAGGCTCATCAGGCTAATGGGGTGATAGTTCCTAGGGTCTGTTGTTGCCCCCCCCTTTGTGGAGTGGGATAGCCGTCATTGTGTGTCATTCAATGGGCACAAAGCCTGAGGTGAGGCTATGATTGAATCGAGTACTTAGGTGGGGTGCCAGTTTATTCTGTAGTTTGTGTAGAAGGCAGCCTGGGATGTTGTCAGGTCCCATGGATGCTGTGTTCTTGGCTTTGGAGAGTGATTACAGGAACTTTGCATTCTTCTGGTATAAAGATGGGCCCTTTAGGGGGTGAGAGGGGGGTAAAGATAGCACTGAACCTATCTGCCAGGATGTTGGCAATATCAGCTGGTTCTGTATATTTAGTGTCATTGTGCTGTAACTCAGAGCAGATCTAAGTGTTGCCATTGAGATTCTTGACATAGCTATAGAATTCTTTGTGGTTGTTTTTAGAATCAGTGGCGATTTTGTTTTTGTAACTAGCTTTAGAGGATTTTATGAGGGATCTCAGCTTCTTACTGAGGCTGACCTGGGAGTTCCTCCAATTGTGGGATTTTACTCTTTTTTGCAACAGTTTCATTCTTTTGTTGTAGAGTTTGTTTATGGCAGAAGACTACTAGATTGGCTTCCTTTTTTTGGAGGATAGCATCTTGGTTCTATTAGGGATAGCACGATCCATGCACTTGTTTAAATGCTTATAAAGTGCATTTGTGTAGGATTCAGCAGTTGTACCCCTATTGTCCATCTGCATGGGTGTTGTGAAGTTTGCCACTTCTGTCTTAAGAAGCGTGAAGTTGGCTTTGGAGAAATGTTTTATGGCTGTTTTCCTAATGGGGGGTGGGAGCAGGATGTGGATGTCTAGGGTGATTAGCTTGTGGTCGGATCTGACCAACGAGGAGTTGACCTCTGGTGTGGAACACCAGTCGTCCATGTTGGTGATGACCTGGTCTAGGATATTGCTGCCCCTGGTGGGGGTGTGGATAAGTTGATCCAAGGCGTTGGAATTGATGATGATTTTCAGAAAACGTTGAGCAAAAGAGTTGGTACACAAGTAGTTTTCCCAGTTAATGGTGGGGTAGTTGAAATCTCCCATTATTAGGGTGTTGGGTTGTACCTTAATATTTTCCAGTATATCAAGAAAAGAGGAGTGGGAATCCTGGGGCTTGGTGGGGGGTCTGTAGCAAGCTACAATCTGGACTGCAGTTTTGCCCAGAGTTAGTTGAACTTAGATAATCTCAGATGCATTATGCTATGCAACTAGCTTGGAGGTGTGGATATCCTTAATGAATATGGACACGTCTCCACCTCTAGTGTTTCAGTCCGGGTTTGGTGGCCAAAAGGTGTGGTATGAATTATAGCCTGGTAATACAGGGGTGCTCTCTGGAACTTTGAACCAGGTCTCTATCACTGCACAGATGTCGATGTTCTCCATTTTAAGGAGTGCCACGGTGAGTGCATTTTCAGGTTTAGACTTCTAGCACTGAGTAGCATTACCTTCATATTTTGCTTGCTTGTACCTGTTACAGTGGTGAATTTGTCATTTGAACCTTACCTAAAAAGGCACTATAGGGGTGGCAAGAGCCTTTGCCAGTATCCGGAATCCCAAGGGCGACAGGTGCAGGCCATCTCTGGCAAAGCAGCGTGGTCTGTCGATCATTTCATCCCAGGCAGACAGATACTGGATTCCCTTAGAATGACACCAGAAGCTTAGCCAATTGTTAAAGTCAATCATTTTGTCCTTGTACTGTGGTATCATTCTGGGTGATGGCAGGATGCTACTCAGGACTAGGGTCATACCTACCTGGGCTACAAGATCGGAGAGCTCCTCCATGTCTCTTTTCATGTAGCCCAGGGAGGTACGTCTGACATCATTCACACCAACATGGACAATGACAGAGTCATATTTGTACATGTTGTGGAGTAACCTGAGTGCGTGCATTATGTGGCAGATCCTGGCACCTGACAGGCAGCTGACAGTAACTTTCTCCTTGTTTAGCCTGGTGAGTGGAACATCAGTGTGCCTGACTATAGATTCACCTGTGACTAGAGTGTTGGGTATGTTATGCCTTATGGGCTATAGTTGAGTGGCACACTGAGTAAGTGAGCTATGTGTCATTTGGGTTGTGTTAGGGGGTGGAGGTTGCTTGCATTTCTGCTTTGTAGGTCTTGTTTGTTTGAGCAGATTTTTACTGAGAGCCTCCATGAATGTAGGCATGTGTTTTTTGCTTCTGTGTGTGTGTTTTGGTGGTGTAGGTTTTGAGGGACTATGTGATGAGTGTGGTGATGTGCAAGTGTTTACCTTCTCCTCTTGACTGTCTAGTCCAGTCTTCGGTGAAGAGAGCTTTGTTTCCAGTTTGGCTATATAAGTGCATCTCTCACAGGTCATAGTGTTGGCTGGTAGGAGGAGAAGGTTGTCTTTGTACATGAGGCAATTGCTCCGTTGTCCCAAGATGCCCAGATTCATCAGGTAGACAGGAGAAAACACCAGGAGCTGACCTTTAGACATGCCTGGATAGGTGCTTATTTATTAAGTACTAAAAACTGTTTTCCTCTAGACAAGTGAGGAAAGTTGAGTGCTGTAGTAATTTGTAGCTTATTTAGTGCTTAGAACGAGTTCTGAATAAGTGCTGAGCTCAAAGAAACAGATTTGAGTGCTAAAACTAAAAAGCTGGCTAGTTGCAAGAGAAAATTTGAAGAGCAGACTTTATTGTGCCAGGAATAGTTTAACCTTGTTAAGTGGTGGTGGGGGGGCTCAGGAGCTCACAAACAGTCCTGGACACAGCAAATCCGTATCTGGACAAGATCTGCCACAGGAAAGCAGGGAAGCAAGCTTAGAATTTTTTTTTTTTCAGTAAAAATCGTTTTTTTTTCTTATTTGTGCACCTTTGTACCCTCAGTAGTTATTGCTTCATCTACATTTCTGGCTATAAGAGATTGTGAGGTACGAGCTTCGTTGGTATGTAATGCAGTAATACCTGTCAGCTGTACAAATTTCCACAGATTGTCCAGTCTTTGTATATTTACAGATATAATTGTGGTTTTCAGTCATATAATTGCATCAGGGTTGAGGACTGACATTACTAACTAATGTCAGACGTGACATTCAGACCCAGACCCTTCAGAAAAATCATGCGAATGCAAAACCTGTTACTGTATCAGCTTAATAAGTATGTAAGAGCAAATATATGAGTCATCTCTACTTTTCAGACTTTGGCCCTCTATTTCATATGACCTTGACCACATTTATTGCTGTAAGAGTTTAAGGCCTATGAATACAGTACTATAAAGTAGAGCATACATCAAGCAACTGTTCAAAGAAAGTATGCATGCAGTACTCTGTGGGAACACAGAACACTATGATTGTAGAGAGTAGTCAGTAGTTGTGGGTTCAAACACCACAATTACCAAATGAACAAGTACTGTTATTGTTTCAGCATTATTGCACTGTAACTGCAGACCTGTCTAGCAGTGTCAGAAATGCCCTGATGAAAATGTAATTAGTAGAACTGGAGCCTGCATATGGACAATATATGCCCACATCAAGGATTGTTGGCTGAAATCTGTACTATACTGTGCATGTGTTATCAGCTGGGTATTCAGACATGTTATAAAATGTTTGTTTTTCAGTTTGTGCTGTTTAGAGTAAAGGTAACATAATGGAGTGAAGTAATCATATCACTTATTTATATGTCACTTATGATGTTGCTAATGGTCTCCCTTTTTGTCTCTCTCCCCTAAACCTTATGTTCTTTTTTTTTCCTTTTTACAACAACATAGTGGGGTAAATCTGTCCCATGGGAGCCACCTGACCCCACTCCACCTGCTATGGCACCACATCCCTGCATATCAAGAACACACACTGGTAACACTCCCTCTGCTGCATCTGCACTACCTTGGCCTTCAGATAGCTCTGCCCTGTATATAAGCCAGTGGTTCCCCCCTGGGAGCAGTGGCAGAGGTGGTGATTTTATCACTCACAGTGAACAGCCAGGGTTGGTGTGTAGGATTGTGCATACACAGTTGGTGCACACCTAACCCAGGTGGAGACATTGCTCTCCATCATTGTTCTGAATAATACAAGAAGATGCAGAAATCAGACAGTGCAGCCATTGGTGCAGTGAGCTGACAGTGATGACAGTTCACTGGGTGAAGACTTGATTCTCACTGTCTCCAAACATGACAATCATGGGCTCTTGATGTCCCCCCTCTCTCCAGCGATGGTGTTCACCCCTCTCTTGTGTCTTTCATCATCCCTGTGTCTTGTCTTATATGTCCTGTCTGTCATTGCTTCCTCATCTCTCCACCTTGCCTTACCCACACATACCTAGGTCCCTACCCCAACATTCCTCTCTCTCTATGCCAAAAAAGGAAAAAAGGGGACCTGTCCCCAAAAAATATATCATCCCATACATAGCTGTCCATTTCACACCATAGTTTCATAGTTTCATAATATAGTACTAGGCTATCTGCCCTGAGGCATTTGTAAGCCTAGCTATAGTGATGTAGATTTTGCAACCCCTTGAAATGGTACAAAAATGTACAGAATAAATCTAGAATACTGTGCCTCTGTCTAGTAGTGACACAATGAAGGTCCCCTTATATAATAGAATTAGTTTACTGTGCCCCTGTCTAGCTGTGACACAGATGTGACCCCTGGGGTAAACTTACGATCTCCCATCCACTCATCAAGATTTCTCTTGAAGAGAGTCAGTGAGGGGCTCTGCCTAATACAAACTGGGATCCTGTTCCAAAGCATGGGAAGCCTCTGGGTTATGAATCTATCCCTCCAGCATGTCCTATTCATACTTGTGCCGAGGTTTAAGTCTTTAGCTCTCGTGGTCCTGATGTATTTGGATTTTTTGAGGTGGAGCATGTCCATCAGATCCTGATTGGACATGGCCTTGTACGTCAGGCAGAGATCACCTCTGAGCAGGCGGTATGCTACTGAATAGAGCTGAAGTTTCTTTAGTCTGGCAGAATAAGACATATGTTGGAGACCCTTGATCCTTTTGGTGAGGTACTTTTGTGGTCTCTCCAGCTGTTGCAAATGCCGGGTGAGGTACATACCAAATGGGGCATTGTACTCAATCATGGGTCTGATGAGGGAGGAATATAGGGGTACAATGACCAGTGTCTTTATGAAACCCTTGATTTAGTCCAAATGGCTATACAACATGATTGTGTTGTGCTCACCTCTCTCTTTGGAGGTAACAATCCAAATTCAGCTAATAGTCTTTATATATTATCAGATTTTGCTGTTGCAGAAATGGATAGGTATGGTTATTTTTTACACACTGCCTGCGCACACATTCCTGCCCTCCTTTCACTTTGTTTCCCCCCTGCTTGCTTCCCATTTCTCCACTTTCCTGTCTTCCCCATTTCTTTTCTTTAGAGAGAATCTGTGCACTATGGTGCATGATGGCATGCATGCCTATGGGAAAAACAATCACAGCTATTATATAAACCTGTATTTGAAACCACTACCATCTTCCACAAAAATGATGACACAGATTCATAAATATCCTGAATTATAATATTTCTTTACAATTAAATGCATGTGAAACTCTTATATATACCTGTATTCAAACCCAGTGCCACCTGGAACAGAACAAGGTTGGATCAATGCATTAACAGATAGTGCTACAGAGTCAGTTCATTAGCAAATGTATTTTACACACTGAGTAGGAAACTGAAGACTTCACTGCTGTTGCTTACACCTTCTACTTAACTGAATCTTTGGCTGCAGATAGTAATTGACTTCAGCCAATGATTGTTCCTTTCTTTGGCCACAAAGAACTGGTTACAAATGAAGCTGTAGCCAATGCTATTCCCTACTATCCTCATTTCTGTTATTTATTAACATTTTTATTTGCCTTGCTTAGTGAGGCCATGTGATGTGCAGCATGGCACAAACATGTTTTATAAAAATAAATGGGGATCGTGCACTAATACTTTGTAAAACATTAATGTCTATCATGCAATGATGGTTCATGCACAGTTAATGTTGAAAATATGACATTGGTGATTTAAGGAGCAAGCACTGCAGAGTAAAAAGGGTAACTATAACCATAACATGTGACAGTTAATATTGATTGTATAAAATACACCTGCTAAAGAACTGACACTGTGCCCTGATGGGTTAATGCATTGCTGTTGGAGAGAGATAGTACTGGGTTTGAAATGTGGTGTAGACATTAATTTTACAAGTGTGCATGTTAATTTTACATACATTTACTGATACTACTGCCTTTTACTGCTGCTTAGTGATGGTGAGCATTGCACACCATTGTGTAATGATTCTTTAAAGAAAAGAAATGGCAAAGATAGGAAAGTGGCAAAATGGGGAGCAAGCATGGGGAAAAACAAAGTGAAATGAGGGCAGGAATGTGCAGGAAGGGTGTAGGAAAGAACCATAGCTATCCATTTCTTCAACAGTAAAAACTGATCAGATGTATACAATATTAGCTGAAATTGGACTATCACCTCCAGAGACAGAGGCAACAACAACATAATCATGTTGTACAGCCAATCGGACTGAATCAAGTGTGTCAAGTAGACACGTTGGAAATGGAGAGCTACATATGGGGCAATTTTTTTTGGGGGGTGGGTGCCTTTTTTTTTTGGTGAAAGAGAAATATTGGGGAAGTGACATAGGCATGTCTGGGGCAAGCAAGTTGGCAAGGTGAGGTAGTAATTGCTGACAGACAGAACATACAAGACAAGATATAAGGATGGTGAAAGACAAAAGACAGGGGTGAACACCATGGTTGGGATGAGGGTGGATGTCAGGTCTTGTGATTGTGGGAGTCAAGTCCTCACTCAGTGGACTGTCACCACTGTCCCCTCACTGTGCTGGTGGTTGTACTGCCCAAAGTGTGCACCCATGATGGGTATTCTGTACCAAGACACAGAGCCGGTGCTCCATTCTGCTGTCTGTAGTAATAAAAATAACAAGAACATACAATTATAAAATAATAAATAAATACATGAAAATAGAAAAAAAATAGACACATAAAAAATGAATAGGTGAACAAAGAAAAAAATTAAACATAAAAATAATATAAATAATTATATAACAAATACAATCAAAATCAGAGGTAATAAATTAAAACAAAGAAATACAAAATTATACATAATAACAAAATGAAACATTAAACAATAAAATAGAATAAAAGGGGTGTGGTGAGAGAGAGAAAAGGAAAACAGTACTAACTTTATAGTTAATATACAAAAGCTTTCTACAATTATTTCACTTTCTTCTGCTACATTTTTCTTTTAACACTACCAAACTCCTAAGAGATTACATTACTACTTTGATGACTGCCCAGGTACAAACAGATGGACAATGTAGTACTGATCATATTTCAGCCAGCAATCATATGCATGCTTACACTTGACAGCAGGCCAGCGATGCCAAAGGTACTGAGGTCTGAAAGTAACTTGCTACAATGATGATTAGTTAACAGTATTGTGTTTATAATGCTGAAAACAACACTATTGTGCCCACTATTATATATTTGGGAAGTGTGGTCATTGAACCCACAACCGCTGACTACTGTAATACTGTACTTTTCTTTTGGACTACAAACTAATGCATGCATACTGTCCTTTTACATTTTATACATGTCTGCTCAATGTTATTTGAGAATGTGAAACAATTGCTTTGTGCTACAGAGTAAGACATGCATACTTTCTTTTACAGTTGAGATATGCACGCTTGATTATATACAACTGTCTGAAATAACAAGTAATCTGTCTTTAACAGTTAAAGCTACAATAACAGTACTTTTTATATGCATACATACCACATGCTTCCCTCATTCTTGCCAGCCAGAATCCATTAGACCTCACATCCGAGGGCCTTTCTTCAGCAGCTGTGGAAAAGTAAAACAAAATAGAATGCCATTATGAATACCACTCTTGACTACATTCAGCTATAACTTTTACAATTGGTCAATGCATTTTATACTTACACATCTGTGGAGTATCCCCCACTCTACACTCCCTGATCCACTGATCAAGGGTATCACTCTTACTCCTATGTAGGTCGTCATATTGATGACAGCACTGCTCACCTCTGTGTGGAATACCTGTCACAGTGGCCAAAGTGCAAGCCAAACTAGTCCAGACCAAAGACTTATATTAAGAAATTGAGTGGCCCAGATGCAGTAAGCATTGGCTATCCTCCTTATCTAAAAGCCTGACATAGACTTTAGATGCCTGAATACCCCGATGCTGTGCACAAACGAGCACATTTCCGATGCCAGTCATGTCTCCTAAAGGTCAAGCTCAATATCTATTGAGCATTTCCTGCAAATTCCACTTTTAGTATATGTTTTTCCACCAATTGCATGTATTGTGCTTACTGGGACTGTGCACTGTCTGCATTTTGCTACATTTGAAAATGCTGTGTGCTGTTTACCATCGCGCAAACATGGTGAGTCAGGGTATGCAATGGTAAGTGGTGTGCAACAGTGGGCAATAAAAAACAAAACAAAATAAAAATGCAATGCCAAGGATATTTGATATACAGCCACTTATGTAGCTCTGTTATTTAAATGGTTTTGAAGAAATATTCTTGCATGAACATAGTACACATTATACCCACAGTCATACTTTTCATAATATATGTGCAATAACCATAAATATGATTAGGTAAACATAACTGACACAGTAATAGTGTCTCAGCCCTCATACATGTAAATATCAATATTTTATTTTATTTATTTATTTTATTTTATTTTTTGTTTTGTTGACCTAGTAGTCTGGAAGCATACACATTTTCAGTGGAGGCCGGGGAGAAAGCAAGGTCATAGTTAGATTTAGAAATACAAAACAAAAACATGTGATACACAAACATAATCTACTGGTTACCATACTACATATATAAAAATAAACCAATAACAGTACAAATATAATACACTGATACAGATCAAATAAAAGAGAAAAAGAATTATTAAATGATTTCATGAGTACAGACAGATTTGAGATTTGAACAGCCAGAGGCTAAAATAGAGTGATCTTTGGTTTTTAGAGAGGGGCTGTAGGGACCTAGGTGCGGCTGGGACAATAGCTTGTGGAGTGGTAGTGGGACAACACAAGCTGGATTTATTTTTTTTTTGTAAGGTCTAAGGTGTAATTTAAATTGAGATGGCATAAGTCTTAGGTTAAGTCTTGTGTTGGTTGAGTTTTGCCAATGGAATTGGATATTATGGCATCACCATCACATCCAGTGACTGGTGTGGGTTTAGACTTTAGGACTTGTTGGGTTTTGAAGAGTTTGAGGAGAGTAGGTTGGAGTTTTTGGGTAGTATTTTGTACAGTGAGGGTTTTTTAGTTGGGTTTTAAATCATTCAACCGCTTTGAATTTGAGTAATTTGATTTTTTGGAAATTGGGGAGTTCCTTTATTCGAGGAGACCTGAAATTTAGGCAGTGATGAGTGCGATGAGGCGTTCCTATTATGAATCTGGCTATTTGATTATGTATAGGTGTTAGTTTATTAAGTTCTTTCTTGTTTAGGAAGGTGGAGTTCGGGGGAGGGTAGGGAGAGGGGAGGTAGGTGGGGGTGGGTAATCAGTTTATTGAGTTAGTTTGTGAGGTTAACGAAGTTTTTATTCTATTAGTTTTTAGTTTTTTGAAGTTTGATTATGCAGTTTAGATTTATGATCTTTGATTTTTGAAGTTTGGAAGTATGAGTCACCTGGTGGTATGGAGGTTGGGTTCCAGTGATTGGTGGTAATTGTGTTGGTGTTGAAGGAAGTAAAATGCTGAGTGGGGAAGTGGAGAAAGGAGAAAAGAGTGGCATTTTGGAAAAAAAGTAAGTAAGTTTAAGTTGGTTAAGTAGTTTTTAAGTAGCAGAGAAGCAGTTTTCAACTTCACTGTGTCAGATGTTTGATGCAGTAACATACAGTATTACACAATGCAGCAGCAGACAGTTTCACAGTGCAAAATGGATGGGAAACTTTCAGCAGCCTTAGTGTTGCATTAAAAAAAATAACAGCCAGTTGTTTTAAGCAGTAAATTGCTCCTTCCTTTAATAATTTAATAATGCACTACTTACAACTCTTGTTCAAACGATAAAACAATACATTAGTAGTTTGTAGGTGTTTTTGCCTTTATAATACTTGTTTTGTTTGGTACATGACATTAACCAAAAATCTTCCAACAACAAAAACATCAGATAAGTGACATTAAATATGACGTGATGTAGAACAACATTAAAAGTGTATGGTATATGCAGTTTTTAAACACAGGACCATGTGTCCTAAGCTTACAGCTCTTGCCACAAGAAAGTTGAGAAAACACTTGTCTATGTTGCACTTCATTTGTATAATCTGCAATGTCCACAAAGTAAAATAAAAGTTTGCTCAGCCTGTACTAGGGCCCAGAACAATTTGCACTCCAGACCTTGACTTACCATATATTGCCACGATGTTAGTTACATGACATCCCCTATATTAGTATTCATTGTTAACTTGACGGTGTTAGCGCAGTGCAGCTTCACTTTCTGGGTTTGCACAATGCCTAGTTGCATTAATTGAATGCATTCAGTTTCTATTTTTGGCTGTTTAGGTCATGTCTGATACATGGGTGGTCCAGTCACAGAAACGAGCTAAGCATCATGCAAACATGTGAAAAACAGAAAAAAGAAAATGCAAAATGCACACATGAGCTAAACAACAAGGCCCTTATGAGTGTAGGCAAGTTCAACACTTCTCAAGGGGGTCTGGTTCAAGCAGACATTAAAATCAACACCTATTGCCCCTGTCAAAAAGGATCATAGGTGTAACCCCCGGGGTGAGTTTCCAGTTACCCATCCAACAGTCCAAATTACAGTTAAATAGGGCCAAGTAGGCACTTTGGTTAACATGAACAGGAAGCTTGTTCCAAAAGTGGGGCAATATCTATAAGACAAATCTGTCTGTCCAGCAAGTTCTGTTGATATCACATACCAGGTTGAGGCCCTTTGAGCGAGTGACGCGCGTGCAGTTTGACTTATGAATATACAACTTTTCCATTAAAGATGGGTCACAGATTGCTTTGCATGCAAGGCACAAGTTGCCTCTGAACAGTCTGTATGACAAAGAGAAAAGTGAGAATGATTTCAATCTGTCCGCATAAGACAGATCTTGAAGACCCTTAATTTTTTCTGTAAGGAACCTTTGTGGTCTCTTCAAATGCTGCAGCTGTTTGGAAAGGAACATAACAAGGAAGCATTTTACTCTTTTATTAGCCTGATGAGGGAAGAGTACATGTGGGTTGTAACCTTTTTTTCTGGGGTCAATGCTCTTACCTACGAGATGAGTAATATAAAATGCCCTTCTTACCACTGTGGAGACACTGTGATCAAAGTTAAGGTTGCTGTCAACCTGTGTGCCCAGATCTCTCATCACTGACTGTGTGCTTATGGTACTGTTATTGATGTGGCAGTTTACAGGAACATCACCCTAGCTGAAGAGGATGAAAATGCATTTTTTGCATTAAGAGCATAACTGTGGCACCAGCCATTAGTCTGTGTAAGATGTTCTTGCAGGATGTTGACATCACCAGGGGTTTCAATGATCATCCCAGTTTGCAGTCATCAGCAAACTTTGTCAGCTACAGTGCTTTAGTTTTAGCCTGTACTTTGGAGAAGTAGATTCTAAACAGAAGGGGTCCCAGAACAGATCCCTGTGGAACACCACTGGTTACAGGTCTGCTGGAGGAGGTGGAGTCCCCCATTTTTACAGTATGAGTTCTAGCAGTGAGCCAGTTTGCAACCCATCTGACAATATATGGGTCGATACCCAACTTGGTGAGTTTATCAATGATGCCTGATTGAGACATTGTGTTAAAGGCCTTGGCTAAGTCTAGTTAGGCTGTATGCACAGATTTTCCCTCTTCTACGGCTTCGGTAACTGTCTCAAAGAAGTTCAACAAGTTTAACAGGCATGATATCTCCTTCACAAAGCCACACTGGGTGGGGTTGAGCATTCATAGATTTCCTATATCTTTGTTAATAAGGTCCATGATAATTCATTCCATGGCCTTGCAGATAAGGCTGGTCATGCTAATAGATCTGTAGTTTCTGGGGTCTATGGATGCACCCCCTTTGTGCAAAGGGATGACTGTAGCTGTGTTCCATTCCACTGGGGCAAAGCCAGTGCTTAGGCTACAATTGAAAAGTGTACCCAATGGTGATGTTAATTCATGTTTTAACCAGGATGTTGTCTGGTCCCATAGAGGCTGTGTTTTCAGCCTAGGAGAGGGCATTTAAGACTTGCTGCTTGGAAATACTAGGAGGGGGACATGTGTTAGGGATGCTATGGGGTATATGTGGTAGGGGGCAGGGGAGTGAAGCTTTCACTGAACCTCTCAGTCAGCAGGTTTGCTATATCCACAGGTTCTATATATGTAGTACCATTAACTATGAGTTCAGCGGAAATCTGAACCTTTCCTTTGGGGTTACAGATGTAACTAAAGAATGCCTTGTGGTTATCTTTAGTTAGAAAAGCTAATTTGGATTTGTATTTAGCTCTAGAGGACTTCACTAGGAGGCATATTTGCTTGTTTAAGTTGAGGAGGGAATGTTTCCAGTTTTGAGACGTTTCCTTCCTACTCTAGACACCAATTTATTTCTCCTATTGTATAGCCTATTAATGGCAGTTGTCCACCAGCCAGGTTTGTTTTTCCTTGAAGGTCTTGCTTTGGTTCTATCAGGTATAGCAGATTCAATGCAATTGTACAAGTACTTGTGTAAAGCATTAGTATGTAACTCAGCATAAGTGTCTGTTCCTTCAGGGGGGAGGGGCTATGAAGCTATTTATGGCATCACATAAGAGGTTGCAATTGGCCTTGTAGAATATTTTTAGTCTAGTTGTTGCTAAGGGGCAGGTATTATGTTATAGTTACTTCTAGTGAAACTGATTTTCAGTCAGATTTCATCAGGGATGGCCACACACTGGGGGTGGTGCAGTGGTCCCCCATGTTGGTGAGTACCAGGTCCAGGATGTTTGAGCCTCTTGTGGGTGTGTCAACCAGCTGATCCAGGGCATTGGTATTAACAAAGTCCAGGAGCCTTTGGGCAAGGGAGTTAGAACACGTATAATTTATCCCGTCTATGGATGGGCAATTAAAGTCACCCAAAACCTGGGTGTTTGGTTGTATCTTGATTTACTTAAGTAGATCCAAGTAGGTTGAGTGGGTGTCCTGATTCATGGAGGGGGTCCTTTAGCTGGCAATCACCTAAAGAGGGGTCTTAACCTACAATCAATGGCATCTGAAGTAATTCAAGTGAATTGTGCTGTATAATCAATATAGAGTTGCATTTATCTTTAATGAATATGGATACAGCAACTCTTTTAGTTCTCATGCCTTCAGTTTATGGTCTGAATGTGTGGAAGGAAATGTAACCTGATATAGCTGGGGTGCTCTCTGCAGCTTTAAACCAGGTCTCTTTGACTGTACAAATGTCAGCATCTTCCAGGGTGAGGACTGCTTCCAGTGATTGCAGTTCCTGGTTTAGATTCCTAGCATTTAGCAGCATAACCTTGAGATTGTTGTTAGAGGGTATTTTTAATTTGGGAATTTTGTTCTTGTGACATTGCCTAAAACAAGCACTATAGGGGTGGCAAGAGCCTTAGCCAGTAATTGAAATCCCAGGGGTGCCAAAGGAAGACCAACTATGTCAAAGCTTTGAGAGCTGTCATCTATGTCACCCCAGGCAGAAAGATATTTAAACATTGCCTCTATTTTTTTGCACCATTGTCACCCCATTATTTATAGCTTTGTTCAGATTTCTTGCTGTAAGAGGTTGAGTAGCCTGATTGCCTTCCTGCAGACAGTAACCTTACACGAAAATGCTATTCACATTCCCAAAGAGGTTTCCTGGCTGTAATAACATTGGCGCACACTGCAAAGCCTCATTTAAGCACACCAAGCTTCATTAATATGCATTACACGTCACCGCCACAGGCACAACTTTGTGTACATGATAACACTCCATGTAGGAGTTTCTTGAATCCTACCTTTTTTTTCTGTCCACTGAGTTGTTTATTTAGTTTGATGAGAGTGTTTTTGTCCTGGTGGCTGGTACATCTCCTAATTTTTGCCATGGTTTTCTTCCTTCTGTTGTACAGGCTATTGATGTGATTCCACCAGGGTGGCTCATTTTCTGAGTACTTCTTGGTGGGTACAGCTACCTCTATACAGCTATTAACATGCTTGTTATGCTGGTGTATCTTTCAATCTTTGCTTTGTTTGTTTAAACTGTTATCATAAAATTAGAAAACAGGTCAGTTTGGCAAACTCAGAGTAACTTAAATCAAAACAGTTAACTTTATCATTAATACTGACCGGAAGGACAGTAATTCATGAAAATATGCATCTAGAAGATAGATTTAAATCATATAAAAATTGTATCATAGACATCTGATGTTCTTCACCACTTCTCAGTTTCATCCATAAATTTAATCCCTATAGCAAGTTCTTTCCGAATCTCTCTCTTGTACACTACTTGCAGTAATTCATCATTTGGTAATGGTCTTTTTTTATTTTTACAAGCCAACCATGCTGAACTCATTAAAATAATCCTTTTATAATCTAGATTTAAAAATGAGACCGCAAGTGCTATAATATCAGAGGTAAACACCACTTATGTAACTGCAAACTGTTTTTCCTGCTACTTATGAAGAAAGTCTGTTATTCTTTCAATTAAATTTCCTGTTACAGTATATCCATTTTCCTGACTAATTTTCATGATTCTTCTTTTACAGGAATAATGCCTTATTTGCAATATGGCCACATGGTGGCTACCAGTGGTGAAAGTCACTGGGACCGATTTCAAAAAACCCATTCTCAGTGTAAGTGACCACTTACCCTGGGATCAGATGTTTTAGAATTTGTCCCTGCTGTTACCCTGATTATAGAAAGGCCTTAAACCAAAGTAAGTCACTTAAACTAAGAATGAGTTTTTCAGAATCAGGGAAGACTTACACTGAGTGCAACATTTTGGAATGTGCCCCACTGTGTTTGCTTGTTATACCTTTTGTTTGTGTACTCATTTGCACATAGTGGCTATCTATTTGTTGTTATATCTTACAATTGTGTGTTTTCAGCAGATGTTTATCCTCTGCGTGTCATTTGATTATGTGAGTTTACTTTGCATTTTAGTTCAGGCGAACTTTTCTGTTATTACCATATGGAAGGTAGCACCAAGGATTAGGGCTATGAGCTGTTGATCTACTTACTCTAGTCCGTGGCATGTTTCCCTCAGTCTCCATTTGACAATGTGTAGCCCAGAGCAAGTTACTTAATCATACACTGCTCACTGCTAATTTGGAAAATGGGTATCTATCCTTTCTACATGTTCTGATACACTGCATGCCTAGCAGCTATGCAGGAATTTATTTTGAATCGTACTGCTCAGAACTTTATCGGTAGTGGTTTGATTCTGTTTGTCTTACCCATTCTTTTGAGGACTTTTTAACTACCGCAATATTCTTTCCAATATATGTATGTTTTTCAGGTATTGATCTGTCATTGAGAATTCATGGTTTGATTTCCTGCAAGTCAGCCTGCTTGGTTATTTAATATGAAGTAATAGTAACAAACTGAGTTTCTTTCCATTTGAAATTGGCTTTGGAATTTTCTATTTATGTGTGGCAGGTGTCCGCAATGTCCGTTTGTATATAATCAAGGGAAGTTAGAAATAGAGGGTATTAATATGTCATTTTATCCCAAGGGATATTACAATTGTCAGTCTAAGGGTATAATTTATTTAGCTAAATGTATAACATGTGGTTCATATTATATAGGGAAGACCGAACGGAGTCTGAAACATAGGATATATGAACACACGTATGACATTAATAGAAAGAGAGAAACTAATGCCCTTTTCAGACATGTCCTCAAGCTGATTTTAAGTTTTGGGTCATTGAACAGGTCAAAAGAAATGAAAGGGGTGAGGACTGGGAAGCCCAACTGGAATTAAGGGAATTAATATGGCAATTACAGTTGGACGCTTGCAACCCACCGGGCCTTAATGACCATATTTCACTTGTGCCAGCACTTAGAATTAGAGCAAATAGATATTAAATACTAAATATTAAATAATTAATATTCAGTCATACAAACACAATGATGTATTAGCAATTTTTAATATTGTGTAAAAAATGTGATTAAGTATGTGTAATATGTTTTATATGTTTTATATGTTTATATATATATATTTATTTATTGAATATGGAGTACTTATGCAAGTAATTTTATGAAGGATTTTTTATAAAAGTTATATAAAATTAAATAAGCACAAGTGTATTTAAGTAGGTTGATGTGTTTTTTAAATATGAGTTTCAATTAACTTATGACCAATGGGAAAGGTGTTGGGTCTATTTAAGTTGTAAGGTGGGAAGAGAGAGTTGACTCTGATGATGTTTCCGGGTTAGGAAATGAAAACACTAAGTCCGTTGATGTGTTTTGTGGTGCTAGTGTGTGTTGTTCTACAATAAAAGTGTTTGGAATATACCGGAGGTGGCCTTCATTGACCTTGGACAACAACTGGAGTTTTTTGGAATTATTACTGGCATTCTGTAGACATAGCCACAAACCAAGAACCAAACACAGGAACAAATGAGCCAACCACACCAAGAATTAGATAGACTGGTTTAATGCACACAGTTAAGAACTTTCATCAGAGTATATCCAAAAGGCTTCCTCAAAACTAAATACCACAATTCTTTGCAACATTTAAGTATCCCTCCCAAAAATCACATGACCAAAGCAACCAATAAATTTCACCAAAAAACTTTTCACATAATCATTAAATATAAAAAGATCGCAATTTTAAAACACTTAAATAGACATGTTTTTATTGAGCCCAGGAACTACACATGCATGGAGCTTGATTTGCCACTTCAATTCTTTAAATTCTAATACATCATTCCAGTGACCCCTCCCCCCCCGATGTCCCTAGTTACACGATCAATAGCTACAAGCCCAAATTCATGATTGGCATTCTCTGATACATGTTTTTCCAAGGTTTTGTTCATGTTAGCCTTCCTGATGTCCAGGGTGTGTTCCTAAACATGCACCCTAAACTTCCTCTCTGTCTTTCCAGCATAAAAACAATTACAGTTTTTACACATGGCAAGGTAAACAATGTCCTTGGTATTACAGTTACAATAAAAGTGGAGATGAACCACCATTCCATTTACATAAACCTTGTCAAGTTCAATAAGGTATCTGCAGTAATTGCAACACCCACATTTGTGCGTGCCTCTCCTCCTAATGGAGACAAGATTGTTGTCCTGAATGGCGGCTTCCAGAATTTCTTTAAAACATATCCTTCTTTTGTAAACCATTCTCACCCAATCTTTATATATCCCTTGCAACTCCTTATATACTGAAAAAATGTGCCAATATGTATTCAAGGTTTTATACATTTGTGGGCACTCAGGGGTGTAAGTAGTAATACAAGATAGGTGGTGTGGGTTACCCACCACTACATCAGTCTCACTGACAAAAACATGGGCATTATTCACTCGGTCAGATAATAATGGAGTGTAAAAGCCCTTAGCTCTTTTATTTTGTATCTCAGAATAGACTGCCTCCACAAGTGCCCTAGGATACTTTCTAGATAAAAACATAGCAGTAAGTGTGTTGGCTTCTCTTATAAAACTGGCTTCTCTTCTAATGTGCCGGATGGCAGCTATCAAAATGTAAATAATTTGAAAAAGTAGGCTTTCTGTAGATTTTACTTACACATATCTTCCTAACAGTGTCTCTTGTCTGAAGAAGTGTATATATTTTTGTACACGAAAACGTTAACAAGTAAAGGTTTTTCTATTTATCGTGTGGCTGTGGTCTGTTGGATTCACTTATTGTTTTTCGCAGTTGTATAAAACTTTTTAGTTTTTCGTGAGTGTCCTTTAAAAGATGGACATCCAAGTAGCTAATGTCAGTTTTACACCAGGTGGCACTAAACTTCAAAAAGGAAGTAGTTTGATTAATGTATTCAATAAAGCGTTGTAGTTCAACCTCAGATTCCTTCCAAAAAATAATGATGTCATCCAGGAACCTGAGGTAAAAACTCCAAGGGGGAGAGGATCCAAATGAATTTAAAATATATTTAGTCTCCCAAACTAACTTACTATCATTCTATCATGGTTGGTGTAGTTTTCTGGCCTGGTATATAATACAGAGACCAGGTTCGGTAGCAACATTGTTCCAGTCCTAGTGTCATTAGTTACCTCCAGGATTCATCATGATACATCACCTGCTTCCAAATCACTGTGTTGGTAGGGTTGTGATTTTTCTCCATTCAGCCATTAAACTGAATAAGCTTAGAGCTAATCATACTATCTTCTTTGAGTGTGCCGTGAGACTGGGAGTAAACCCGGGGTACCTCCTAATACATCATCCACAAAGCAGTGTGAGAATGTCCATTCAGAAGTTCTCAGATTTCCTTGTTTCTCTTTCCTCATGTCTGACTGATGAATACCTTCTGAGTTTTTTCAACATTAGAGGTGATGAGTGATTGGTAGTTCTTCAAAAAGAGCTCTTTGTGTCATGAAGAAATTCAGGTTTGCTTAGGTGATTACCTTCATTATTCATATTTTTGGCCACACTCTTGACTTGGGCTTCCAACTTGGTGTTTCTATCATGGGCTTGGAGGTAGATCCTATCATCTGCTGTGATAAGTTTAGTTAGTTCATGGTTGATCAACCCAGGGTGGAATCCCCAGATGTCGGCTATGTGCATTGCAGGAATCGTAGTTTGGCCTCCTTATTACATGTGATGCTAACAGTACTGATGAGTGGGTTGGGGTCAAGCCTGACTTCCTCACATTACACCCTGACCCTAAGTTGTGTAGGAATGTCAGTTTACATCCAGGATATTAGTCCTCAGCATCACTACTTGACAATATTGATATTACAGAATATTACCCAAGTCTGAAAAAAATGTAAAGTAAAAGGGGAAACGTTTTGTATGCTGTATCCTTGGCAAAGAAAGCAGATGCATTAACCCAAAATACAAACTAATCAGTTAAGGATGCAATGCTTGCATTTTTACATAACAAAAAGTATAAAATGCTAGTCCTGGTACTTTTCAATCACTGCTACATTTTGTGACACACGAGGGACAGGGCACCTATAATACGCAACAGCAGGAATACCCTGTAAAATTTAGAACAGACCGTTTAGAGGAATGGGTGTATTCAATTCACAGAAAAAGAATTTTGTAGAAAAATGTTATTTATTGAGTGCTTTAGTCCTGTGCAATAACTTCATCACAGTAAAACAACCGATCCTTTCAGTTCCTTTCAAATACAATTTTAGCTTGTTAAGAGCAATTAAGAATAATAAGTTAATTCACATGAATCAATCAATAAAATCTTAAAGAACTATGCCTAAAATAAGCACAGGAATAAATAATGTGAATAAAAATACACACCAAAACTTTTCCTTTGAATAACTTTACAAATATTAAGGATAATGAATCTCTAATGTCTAGTATTATTAACTGTAAGGCTGTGTAAGTCACATGGTGATGGGCAAAAAAAGAGTAAGATGAGACACTATGGATGTTCTGTCAATTTAGATACAGGTAAAAGGTGTGTGTGTTTGAATATGTGCATGCTTGTGGAAAAGTGAAGGCTGAGGCACGCCTGTAGCAATACGATTCAATGTGTAGATTTCCAGTGTAATGTATCAAAGGAAAGGGTGATTTGCACAAATGGCAGTTAAGGGTGATTCAGAGACATGCAAATTAGCTAATAATACTCACTGAGGATAATGAGTCTCTAAGTTGATTACTTCACATTATTTAAACAGCCTCTTTTGGTGGCAGGTCTTACTTGAGGCGCTGTTCATTCTGAATCACTTGGTATGTACCTCTTGTAATTTAATGCCTGTGTTGCTGTGGAGGTATTAGTAAAATGACTTATTAACTAACTAACTGACTAACTAACTAACTAACTAACTAAATAAATAAATAGATGCATAAATAATTACATGTTTGCTTTAAGGGTCTTTGTTTGATGTTTGTTTCAATGAAGGGGTATGACAGGGGACATGCTAATGAGGATGATTCATAAGCTTGCATGATTAAAAAATAAGGAAAAACAGTGTACAAGAAGTACCAACATGCAGTAAAAGAATTCTGAGTAAGGGCAATGTGTAAACATTAATTTTAGTGAGGGAAAAGTGTTTTTTTGACCCCAAAGAGACATAATGGCAGACAGAAAAATGCTTATATAGCATGACACAGTACTACAAATACAAGATAATTTTGCCTATGTTGCTACTACAAATACTCAGAAGATGACAAACCAAATCCAGATCTAAGTTTCAGATACAGGATAGATAAGGAAAAATTGGCTGAAATCTGCCATCATGCCTCTCAACTGTCCATATTTTCGCCTTATATTTGTGATCCGCTCATCAAAAAATATGTAGTTTTCTGGCAAATCACTGAGGAATGAAGTCATAAATAATGACATACATTTCAGTTTCAGACTTCATATCCTTCATAAAATACATGGTAACAAAAATCCTGGTATTCTAGTAATTTTCTAAGTTGATAAGAACAATATTTATAATCTGTCCCTACTTTTGGGCCTTTGTGCATTCATTATGTTAGGCTTTGTCCAGCCCAGACCTCTCAACTGTCCCTGATCTTCAGGGACGTCCCTGATTTAGACTCCGATTTTAGGTCTGTCCCTCTTAACCCTCTTAAAACTTGTGAGTGCTGAAGAAAAGGTGGTGAATTGCCCTTAATAAATAATGATAGTAATTCAGAGTTATAGATGTTTTACGTCAGAAAATCTATATTAATCCACATTCTCTTATTCTGCAAATGTTTCAAGTTAATAGTACAAATATTTAAAAAATGTCCCTGATTGTCCCTGATTATTTGAGGATTTGTCCCTGATTCTGTTGAGATTTGTCTCTGATCATTTGAGAGCTATGGTCCAGCCTTCTTGCACTAAGACATTGCGATGTATGTCTACAGTATAAGCAATCTCAAAATTAAATCATGCGATGCCATACACAGTCTAGTAGAGATCAAGCCACTGCTAGCATTGCAAACCCTTAGCACAGGCACAAGTATATGGCGATACTGTAGGAAAACACCAGACAGGCTTCATCATCCTTATATCTCCTCAATATCATGAAGGAACACCCTGTTAGTGTTGAAATACAAAGAACTACAGTGGCCTACCAATGCCACTATGTATCCAGGTCTGAATGAGAACATATATATTAGTCCAGTGCTAAGGTTAAAAGCTTCTAGTGTTATATAACATTTTTTTAGGAAACATTTTTGCTGACAGGTCAAAGTTATTCTATAGGACTAGCTATTTTTGTTGGTTTTACAAGTTCAATATTTTTTATGTACGTGCCTGTATTTTAGTATTTCTTACATCTTTTTTTATGTATTGAATAAGTAATATGATGAAAGGGCAGTTAACCATTTGAGATGATTGGTTCATTGATGAGAGGGGTTATATTCTTTGGAGTACTTAAGTGTGAGTTTTTGACTTGTATTATATTCTGATGAAGTCCTGCTGTGTTAGGACAAAAGCCCTAAATAAAGTGGAAAATGAAGTGATTTTGCTTCGTGTTTCTACCTTTTGTGTTTCTAAGTTTCTCTGTTCTTTTGTGTTATTCTGGTTGACTTGTCTATGGAGGGGAAATGAGCACTTTGCGACAGTTGACAGGCAGCTTAAGTTTTTGGAAGAAGGTGTTTTTAAATTTAGGAAGTTACAACTGGAAAATGGCTACTTTAAGGAGTGTCTCTGGAATGACTTGATTCCCAAGTGCCTAAGACCATGGAAATTCCCCACGGGGCTTGAGCGTGGCTCTGAACTTCACAGTGAGATACTCAAAATATTTAGCAGGCATGGTTCCAAATCGTTAGAGTTGTTATTCAAAGACAATGATAAAAAAAATGGCAGTACTGACTGACAATATATTTCAAGTTGACAAAACTCTGCATGCAGACCTGTTGTTTGAACATAGAAAAGTTGAGTATAATGCTGTGTTTACTAAAGTGGACAATTTGTTTGTTGAACTTCTTCTTCTTCTTTCAGCTTTCCCCGGTTAGGGGTCACCACAGCGGATCACCTGTCCGCTCATGATTGGCAGTGGAGTTTTTTTAAGGTGTCCAGTTGCCAGCCCGGCACCCAACCTTCCACAGAAGGCACACATATGCACACACTCACACCTAGGGCCAATTTAGAGTGTCCAATCCACCTACAGCATGTCTTTGGGATGTGGGAGGAAACCGGAGCACCCAGAGGAAACCAACGTGACCACAGGGAGGACATGCAGACTCCGCACAGAAGGCACCCCAGCCAAGAATCAAACCGAAGAACCTCTTGCTGTGGGATGGCAACGCTAACCGCTGCACCACCATGGCCACCCCAATTTGTTGGTTGAACTAAAAGCCAATAAAGTCAAGAAACTGATAAGAGATCAGGGAGACTACAAGAATAGTACTGCCTACCCCCTGCCCCCACTGGCTAGAGGTTCTATTAACTTTGTGGAGGCCAGTGTGAACAATTTTAACATCAACCATAATGACAATTCAACATACCTGATACCAAAATAACCTGTCCCTTTAGAACATCCCCCACCTGAGGAGGTCAAAGCGATTTATGAATTAGTGGATGGGGTATTCAGAGGACTTTGTGAATAATGCACGGGGCTGCTGCCAGGGATCGAGAGGGAGTGGGAGAGGGAGGGGGAGGGGGATGAGGCATCCCCACCCCCATTGTAACTAAATGACAACAACTGTGGTTTAAAAATTGTTTGTAAAAAAAAGCTGATTTTAAAATATATAACTACAGTAATGTTTCTATTCAAATAGTGCATGATGATTTGCTTGAAATAGGTATGTCTTTTGTTCCTGGCAGGAAGGCATATTGATGAAGTGCTGATTAATTTTAAAATGTTTACTAGAAAGCTGAATTTTGGCTTCTTTTTTAAAGGAAGTTAGAACAATAACCCAATGGCCTTATGATGTGTGCGGCCTAGTTGTTTTAATCCATCCCATCATTTTATAGTATCTGTGTTCGAAAAGCTTTGTAAATGTGAAATTTGTGAACATTTTAGACAATGTGAAGAGAGACATAGTTCGCCCTTCAAGTTTGTCTGTTCTTTTGTGTTATTTATATATCACAACTTCTTCTTTCAGCTTTTCCCAGTTAGGGGTCACCACAGTGGATCACCTGTCCACTCATGATTGGCAGTGGAGTTTTATGATGTCAAGTTGCCAGGCTGGTGCCCAACCTTCCACAGAAGGCACACACACACACACACACACACACACACACACACACACACACACACACACACACACACACACACACACTCATGCCTAGGGGCAATTTAGAGTGTCCAATCCACCGACAGCATGTCTTTGGGAGGAAACCCATGTGACCACAGGGAGGACATGCAGACTCCACACAGACGGCACCCCAGTCGAGAACCTCTTGCTGTGAGGTGGCAATACTAACCGCTGCACCACCATGGCCACCCATTTATATATCACAACTCTGACTGACAAAATGATATCACAAATTGTGCTGTTATGAGATTTTTTAAGGCTTGATTACTTTTATTTTGTAAAATATAAAAATGTTGGATGCCCCTTTCCAACACTGACAGTTCTAATGCATTTCTAAAGAGTACAGAAAAAAATCAAACAATCTTCACCAAGTCCAGAACAGCAATGTTGTTGACAGGGCACATGGGCATCTTAGACATTGCTTTCACTCAGTGTCTGGACACAACAAGTACAGAAAGCATGTCTGAGAAACAACCAAGACTACAACCTAATGTTCAGCCTATACAAACAAGATGTGGTTCTCCACAGAAAGAAAATACAACACAGGATGCATTAGCCAAGTACACTATAACATCACCTATCTTATCCATTATCACTATGAACAGAAGTGCTGAAATTGTACCTGCATATGAGCAGAACACTTCTATATGAAATGCAGACATATGCATGCACTCTATCACATACACGTATGTGCATGCATGGTTTCACGTCATATAATTTCAGCATTTCGAGTCCATGAAGCCGAAACCATCACAACACCGAAACCCAACAAAGCTGAAATCACAAACCTGAACACACATACACTACACCACACACAAACCACAACACCTACACCACAAAAACATAAACACAACAAAACACCACACATACGCATACCTACACTAAACAAAAGCAGAGGGGCAAACCCTCCTGCACCCCCCAGGTGGGGGGCAGCAACCCCACACCCCTTCTACTTATATATAGTAACTCCGAGATTGCACAGAAAAAAAAAACACTCACATACGCACACATTCTACAGTCCCACACATACACACACACACACACACACACACACACACACACACACACACACACACACACACACACACACACACACATACCACACATACACATAAGTTACAAAAATGCTCACATACACTCATTCACCTGAAAGTCTGAACAGAAACATCCCAAAGAAACATTTCCCATAACGTAGCATCACTGCATAAGCGTGGATTTGAGATATTCGCATTTGCACTTGTGCACTTTTGCTATTCTAAATTTTCGGCTTCATGGACTCGAAATGCTGAAATTCAAGATTTCAGCATTTCAAGTATAGGAAGTGAAACTCCATGCACACAGACAGACACACACACACACACACACACGCACACACACACACACACACACACACACACACACACACACACACACAGAAAAATACAATTTGTAACATACTGAAGAGGAAGCACATTTATTCATTTATTTGCTTGCTTGGTTATTTGCGTGTTCGTTTTGCTCACCAGGAAATTTCCAGTTGTTGCTTGGCCATTTCCATACAAATCAACATTCTATTTTCATTTTCTAAGCTCACTGCTTAAAACTGTATAATCTGACTACTAGT
Organism: Protopterus annectens; assembly: GCF_019279795.1. Taxonomy (NCBI): domain Eukaryota; kingdom Metazoa; phylum Chordata; order Ceratodontiformes; family Protopteridae; genus Protopterus; species Protopterus annectens. The sequence goes on along the minus strand of NC_056726.1, from coordinate 680,606,943 downwards.
ATTTCAGCAGACATATATGTCAGTACATCAAAAACGTAGCTCATTGAAAGACAACTAGTCCAACAAAACTTATTGATCAACAGCCTATTGAAATTATAAAATAAGAAAAAAGCAATGGCCTCCCTGCTATTTATATAGCTGTCTGTCCATCTCTCTGTCTATCTTTCTGTCTATGCTTCTGTCTATCTATCTGTCCCAACTCTGAGAGCTTACTACAGTAGGGTAAAGGCAAATTCCCCAATTTCCACAGTGAAAAAGCTAGTATGTTCAATCAGCTGAATTTTGGTTGGCTGTACAACCTTTTTTCTCCATATGACAAGTTGTCTTTTGACAACCTGTATGTAATCTCAGTAAATATATCTGGTGGCAATGGTCAAAGATCTATAATTCTGTACATAATCTACACAAAATGATACCTGGGCAGATGAAACAGCAAACTGCAAAAAAAAAAAAAAAAACAAAAAAAACAACAAAATATTTTCAGTTAATAATAATAATAATAACAATAATGCATACATACATACATACATACGTACATACATACATACACACACAGCCTGGGATTTGTAATTCAACTGGTTGTCTTATAAAGTTGTTAAAATACTTGCTGTGTATCAGACCAGGTTCAGAATAATGCATAAGAACTGTAGCTTTAAAGCCACTAAGGAGGAAATTCAGACACAAGTAATATAACACTGTGTGCCTATCAAAGTGAGATCAAAAAGTCTCATAAAACCTGATATTACATTAAAAAATAGGTAGATTATAGCAGGACAAATGATATATAAAAACTACAAATTTCTAAAATGGCACAAACAAAAGTGAAACATGCTGCAAAATAATCAGACACACACATTACAAGGGCAATAACAAGCTGTCAAAAATATTATAACTAGCAAATACATAATTTTATTAATAGAAACTGTATTGGAAAATGTCTTCTTAAAGCACATATCCTGCCTAAGGGAAAAAGTATTCTTCTGCAGAATGCTCCAACATGCTATCAGAGGCAAATCAGAATCACAAAGTTGTAGAGATCCACCAGAAAGCAAGTATCCAATGGTAGCTCATGGTAGTAGACTGTTGAGCTGCAGCTCTCACATGTATGAATCATGTTGTATTCTTTTTTTTTTTTATTTTATTTTTCCTTTTTCCTTTGTTTTTCTTAAAATATTCAACTTTCCCATTCTATAAACTATAAGCTCGACATATATACATTGATTTCTTTGAAGAAAGAAAAAAATATCTTACTCATCTGTCCTATTTTTAAATTAGCCCAATATTTATATATACACTGCTATAGTGGATACAGCCGTTATTTATCATTACAGGTCCTCCTGCCATTTCAATGGTGCATGAATGACCATTGGAGAGCACTTGAGTTGCTTGATGCAGTAGTAAGTAAAATTTTTAATGGGCTCAGGCTGCATCAGGTAAATGGTATCTGAGGCTGCCTGAGTCACAAGTGAAAGAACACAGAGTGGCTTTTGGATGGGACTATAACTGCAGGAGAAAGTTTCTTTTTCTAACTACTATATATATTGGTTTATTACATTGGTAAAACGTAGTAGAGCAGTAGTGATGCTGTGTTGGGGCCTAAAGCCATGTTGTGTTTCTGAAAAGCAGGTTATTTAAGGTTAGGTGTTGCATCAGCTGCATATGGATGCATTTCTCTAATATTTGGAGCATGGGAGAGAATGACTTTTGGTCTGTAGTTATTAACACTCTATAGATGTGCCACCTTTGTGCAGTCATATTATGTGGGATTTTTTTCCACAGTGATGGGACATATCTTCCTGTTATGGACCTATTAATTAGTATGGACAGAGGGAAGGCAATGACTTATGTGGCGATTTTTAGGTAGTCTTATGGTAGTTGGACTACAGCTGTGGAGTTCGTTTTTAGTTCAAGGAGCAACTACATTATTTATGAGTTGGGTACCAGACTACAACTGAAGAGCTGTGGGTGGTTTTGGTTAGACAGGGTAGAGAGAGGGGGGGCAGATGTATTAATGTCTAACAGATAATATTGATTGCATAAATTAGGAATTAAACTGTGTGGGGTTAGTATCTGTTGTGCTGCCTGTTTTTGGAGAGGGAGTGGTAGTTTTGCCAGTGTGGAGTAGTTTATTTACTGATGACCAAAACTTGCTTTTATTTTAATATATATATATATATATATATATATATATATATATATATTATTTTCATAGGATCATAGGAGGTTACTAGGCTAATGCCCCAGGGCCCTTGCAATCCTAACTTCAACCCATATTCCCAGAGATGTCTGGTTCAAGAAGACACTGAAATCAACACTTATTGCCCCTGTCCAAGAGGGAAACAGGTGGAACCCCCCAAGGTGAATTTCTGGTTGCCCATCCAATCATCCAAATTATGCCTAAATAGGGCCAGTGAGGGGCTTTGTTTAACATAAATAGGAAGTTTGTTCCAAAGGTGGGGCAACCTCTGTGAGATGAATCTGATGAATTTGAGGAAGTGACCTGTGTGCAATTTGACTTGCAAATGTTCAGTACTTCCATTAAAGCTGGGTCAGAGATTGCTCTATATGCAAACCACAAGTAAACTCTGAGCAGTCTGTATGACACAGAGTAAAGTGACAATGATTTCAATCTGTCTGCATGATCTTGAAGACCATGCATTTTCTTTGTCAGGAAATGTTGGGGAATTGCTGCAGGTGTTTGGAAAGGAACACGCCAAAGGGAGCATTGTACTCTGTTACTGACCTGATGAGGGAAGAGTACAGGGGGGTTATAACCTCTTTTTTTTACTGAAGCAATGCCCTTGCTTATGAGATGAACAATATAAAAAATGCCCTTCTTACCACTGTAGAGACATGGTGATCAAAGTTAAGGTTGCTGTTGACCTGTCTGCCTGGATCTCTCACCATTGACTTGTGTGCTTAGCATATTACTATTGATGTAGTAGTTTGCAGGAACATCATCCTTGCCAAAGCGGATGATAATACTTTTTTTGCATTAAGTTTAAGACCACGACTTTGGCACCAGTCATTAGTCTGCGTAAGACTGTCTTGCAGGATGTTGACATTGGAAGGGGTTTCAATGAATGCTCCCATTTTGCAGTCATCAGCAAACCTTGTCAACCACAGTCCTTAAGTTTTATCCTGTACTTCGAAGAAGTAATTTCCAAGCCGCAGGGGTGCCTACCAGATCACTGTGAAGCACCACTGGTTACAGTTCTGCTGGAGGAGGTGGAGTCCCCTAATTTGACTATAAGAGTTCTATCAGTGTGCCAGTTTGCAACCCACCTGAAAATATATGCATTGTTACCCATCTGGATGAGTTTATCAATGATGGCTGAGTTGGAGATTGTGTCAAAGGCCTTGGCTAAGTCTAGGTAGGCTGTATGCACAGATTTGCCCTCCTCTTGGGCTTCCATGACTGTCTTAAAGAAGTCCACCAAGTTTAACAGATATTATCTCCCTCTGGCAAAGCCAAAGAGGGAGGGTCAAGCATTTGGAGATTTCCTATATCATTGTTAATAAGGTCCATAATAATTTGTTCCATTGCCTTGCAGATAAGGCTAGTCAGTCTATAGTTCCCGAGATCTGTGGATGCACCCCTTTTGTGTCAAGGGATGATGGTAGCTGTTTTCCATTCTGCTGGGATGCAGCCAGTGCTTAGGCTGTGATTGAAGAGCATGGTCAATGGTGATGCTAATTGCTGTTTTAAACCATGTGGAACACAGCCCAGGATGTTGTTTGGTCCCATAGAGGCTTTGTTTTTGGCCTTGGAGATGGTGTTTAAGACCTGCTCCTTGGAGATACAAGGTGTGGCACAGGTGTTAAGGATACTTTGATTTTTGGGTATATGTGGCAGGGACAGGGGAGTGAAGTTTTCACTGAACCCATCACTGAACCCATCAGCCAACAGGTTTGCTATATCCACAGGTTCTGTATATGTAGTACCATTAACTATGGGTTCAACTCAAATCTGAGCCTTACCTTTAATGGCAGTTGTCCACCAGGCAGATTTGTTTTTCCTTGAAGACATTGCTTTGGTTCTATCAGGTACAGCAGAGTCAATACAATTGTACAGGTGATCATATAAAGCAATGGTGTATAATGCAGCACAGGTGTCTGTTCTATCGGCGGAGGAGGGGCTATGAAGCTATTTATAATGTCATTTTTTTGTATTATATATATATTATTATTATTATTATTTATCTTATTTTTTTTATTTTGCTTTTCAATCTCACAGTGACTGCACATCCTTATCATAATTATGTTTATTGCAAGAGATGTGTCAATATAGAAGCCCGATATAATGTGTGTAAATTATAAACAAATGATGATATTTAATATAGAATGCACATATGTTGGTATAATGTGCACAATATTTTTTTTCTAATTATTAAATTCACACATATTATAATATGTGTTTAAGACAATGAGCATTATGAAGTATGTATGTAACCTAACCCACCATGACTTACTCGTCATGAAACCACATGCATGCATCTGCTATGTATTTTTAAACACAAACACTGATCTTTACATAGAAATGCAGTCACATGACTAAGACAAGTTGCAGACATGCAGGCAACTCTTGTGTTTTTACATTCAATCTTAAAAGTAGTATACTTCTAATTACCCTATTGACAGCTAAGTTATCCTGTGGTATAGACTGTTAATAAGCAACATCTAACATTTTTATCCTTTTTTTCTCTTGGGTTCAATTCCCAAGTGGTACTTCTCAATCTTACCTGTGACTCTCCCAACATGCCAATACATCACAAGTCATACCATTTTTTCCTACAAACAACCATGATCATAGCCAACAACATAAAGCTTATCAGAGTTTAACACTGGAACATGTCTCAATAAATTGAGCACCACACATGGTCAAATGTCGCTGCTCTTTTAATGCCTTCTTTTAATGCCTTCTGTGCTTGTTGATGTACTCATTGCTCATTGCCAGTGGGTCTGTCAAGCCATGTTGCTGTGCTTTCAATTGTGAATATTATGTTGGCAAGGCTGTGTGCCTTTGTACACAAGCTGTTAAGTGTGAGATCTGAATTGGGAGCTAATTGAGGCACATATTTCTGTCTGCAAACATGGCCGGTGATGGAAGAGATGATGTTCAATTTAGAGCACAAATATGGGGTGTAGTCTAGAATTTTTGTGGCACTCCTTGTGAACTGCTACAGTCATGGGATGCTCAATGGGCATTGTACTGTGTCTCAGTATAAGGCTGAGGCTTGGAATAGTTTGGCTGCCTCTGCAGTGTAACTGGCATCCCAGGCACTGCGGAGCAACGTCATCACCACTACAGTGACATGAAGAAGTACAAGATGGACCTCATTAGTGAATGAGAGGATGAATTTTGGACAACAAATACCCCATCAGCTGTGTAAGTATACTGATCAATAACCTGTCTATGATATCTTATTTATTTAATTTTTTTATTTAACATTTGTTGACTGGAAAAGTCTTACTAGGACAGAGCCTATTTTCAGTGGAGGCCCAGGGAGAAATGCTCCAGATGCATGTCTTTGGAATGTGGGAGGAAACCGGAGTATCTGTAGGAAACCCACGCAAATGCAGGGTGGCATGCAAACTCCACACAGAAGGCACCCAAGCTGAGAATCAAACTGGAGAACCTTTTGCTGTGAGGTGACATTAACCCCTGCAAAACTGCACCGCCCACAGATATTGCACTAAATAGCCAGCCAGCCAACATAGTTATTTATTATACAGTTTTTATATATATATGTATATATATATATATATATATATATATATATATATATATATATATATATATATATATTTTTTTTTTTTTTTTTTACTGTACAGGTGCAGCAGAAATTACAGGAAAACTATGAGGCACATCAGAAAAGAATAACTCTTCTCTAGAGAGACATGGGTTATCTATGCATCTGTTCTAATTGTAAGGCACAGAAGTTTTCTCAGTAGATCACTATATATTATCTTGAACATGCATACCTTTTAATATTTTTATCAAGTCTGCATCCTGGCTAAAATAGCTTGGGGTTATTTTATTGAGTTCATCAGATTAACTGTGTCTGTGGGTTCAATACCCACCAGCACATCTTCAATTTCTTTACAGGCTAATATCTACAAGATATTTTAACTTCAATAGTGCATGGCACCAGCAATTCAAAATATTTGCCAGTGCAGTCATTACCTTAGAAAGCAGATTTCTGACATGACACAGTGAAATACATGATTCTATTCCTCATCACATACCATTGTGATAGATTGATCTTAGGACACAGTCATGCCTTCCCATTATATCTTGATGTGGCTGAAGTGCAGTTATGTATTTTTATTATTTATTTATTTTATTTATTTTACATTTGTTGTCTGGGAATGTCTGTCTGAGCCAGAGCCCTTTTTCAGCAGAGTGCTGGGGAGAAAAGTTCCATAATACAATAAAAATAAGCTAAAAGTTATACAAACTGGTATAAAAGACTTAACACAAACTATTTTAACATTAACAAAGATAAAGTTAAAGTTATACATTCAAGAAGAAGAAAACTTAAATATGGTAATTCTAGACTAGGCACACTCTGTTTGGGTATTAAAAAATCAAAAGAAAAGCGACAACAGAGAGTAAGGCAACTTTTTAAAGAACTTGAACAGTAAAAATTTCAGAGATGGAGAGGAGAGAGGAGGTGTCTAGATAGTAGGAAGGAGGACAAAGGAAGAAGTAGGATAAAGGAAAGTGTTGAGATGAATAGAAGGCAGGCAGGAGTAGGAGAAGGAAGGAAGTAGAGATAGGTAGATAAGACAGCAGTGGGTGGTATTTCTAATATTGTTTCATGTAATGAAATAATTATATAATGCAACATGCCATTGATCTAATTCACTCTTTTTTTCCTCCCCTCCCTTTATCCCTTCTTTTTTTTCTTTTTTTTTATTAACATTGTTGCTGAAAACAAGCTAACCATCAGCAGAGTGAGATAGACCAACTGCTCCATACCTCCAGAGGTGGCTGTGGTGAAACCACCACAGGCAGTGCAGATACCCAGCAAATCTGGTTTACAATCTGTTAGCTTGCCTGCACAACTCCTGTCCTACTTGTGTCACTTGCTCTAGGTAGCTCTGCCCTGGCTGCTGGTGACGTGGCATCTCTGGGAGCACTAGTAGTGGAAGTGGTGATTTTGTCACCAAACAGGAGCTGACAGGGCTGATGAAGGAAGATATGGATAGGAGGCCACCATGTCTGAATCAGCAGGGTTGAAAATTTTCTTGCTTCATATTGTTAAAATAATGTCACATATGGCACTGACCCAGGCAACTGACACAGGAGTCAGTGATGACATTTCTGAGGGTAAGGACTAGAATATCACTGTTCTCAAGATGGATGTCGATGCACCTCTGAAATCCCTTAATTATTCCACAGTCATGGAGTCACCCAACTTTTAGTGTCCATCACCATCCTGCCTGTATTGTCTGTCCTGTATGTCTCTGCCTGTTATCTAACTTACTATAAATACCAGGCCCTTTCTTTCTGAAGTATCTTCCCCAACATTCCCCTCTCTCCAAAAAAAAAAAAAAAGAACAGAAAGAAAGAAAAAAATTGCATCTGCCCCACAAAAACAACTACTCCACATACATAGCTCTCCACTTAGCCCATTTGTCATCTTGACACACTTGATTAGGTCCAGTTGGCTAGACAACATTATTCTGGTATTGTCACTCATCCCTGATGTGTAGACTCTCCAAAGTCATGAAATTGTGTGTACAATAATACATTTATGTTGTGAAGAAGTGAATAGTGAAGGTGCTCTTGCATCACCCTCCTGCAAATTCTTATATTCTTTCCCTTCTGCCCTACCATCTACTAGCCACCCCCATTTTCACCACTGTGCTATCAACCCCTTTGTCATACATTTAATCTGGCCAAAATTAGATTCACACCCAAAACACATGGTCATAAATGATCCATGGAAAAGCCTTCACTTTTTGTCTTTAGCATTTGCACAGACGTTGGCATCATGCACCAGTGCTGAGTGATTGCGAATACCATACAACTTCCTCTGGCAAAAGCTGATGGTTTTCATTTCAGCTGCAGTAGTCCAGTTACTTTCATGCAAATGTGCTAAACTCTGCTGGGCTATGGAAACACATAGCAAAGGCAGACTAAAAGCAGTTCTGTGAAACCGTTACTGTAATAGTCCTTAGGCTCCTGGATGTAATGAACTGAAAGTTCTTATGTGGCATACTTCCCCAGTTTGTAGACTGATATTTCTGCATAGTGTCATGGGTTGAATTACAGCTGTAGGTCAGATTATTATTTCATGACATTTCATATTCCTAGCATATAGTTAACTGCAACTGTCTGTATTTCTCTCCATTTACAACATTTCAGTAACATACAGTGTGAATGTTGCAGCAAGACATCATTTACAAAAACATTGCAGCCCCAATGGGCAGACTTAGTAAGCCACCTACGACACGCTAATGTCTTATTGTTGGTTGCACTTTCCCACACCTTATTGCTTTCTATAGTGTACACACTTTATTGTACAAAGCATGATAGTTTAATAATGTGGAGATAAGTAAGAGTAACACACCACACAGATGGCCCCACATATCCCACAAAAATACTCTTGCTGCTCTTCTCTCCCGTCTCTGACTCTGTTCGCACCTTCTGATTGAATAAGTTGTCAATGTCCTTCAGTTGTGTTATTTAAAAAGTGTGAAGTAGGAGTTCCTTTGTGGCTTAATGAGGTAATGTTCAGATCTACAGACAGATTTTTGTATACTTTCAAGGCCATTAGTATTACTCCCCTGCATTTACACAACGTCTGGTGCAGATCAACAACTACCATTGAGCCTAAATGGAAGTACAACGCTTATGCCAAAATCTTGTAAGTTTTGCCTTCAGACATTACAGTGGTGCCCTTCGTGTTGCTGTGCTTAGCTACGAATAGTCATGTTAATCTACTTTTGAACAAGATGAAGGGCTGAACGTACCACTTACACATGATGGTAATAAAGAGTAATGCATGCATGCTTCTTTTCTGCAACCTGTTGTCACATGGGAACTTTGTGAAGCAGGAGTTCCTATGTATTCTGTTTAGATAATACTCGTGTCTATAGATTTATTTTGCAATGCTTCAAAGGTTTGAATTCAGGTATATGCTAAACTGTTTTTTGAATGTTTTGTATGACTCCTGTGGGTGTAAATGTTGACTACACATTTTTTAACACACCATTACCTGCTGCTACACTAATGTGCTTGCTCCATTTTGTGAAACCTCTCTTGTACAGATCTTGTGAGAGTAATTATGCTGATAAAGCAAACGGTAATACAAGACAAATATAGTATGTGCAGAAATGAAACATGAATTAATGTGTTAGCTTGTCTGTATTGTGCACTCTTGTCACTAACTGTCCATCTCTCCCCACTACTTCTGTGTTATCCAGTAAACATGTTTGATTTCAAACTGTTTCCAGAAGCCATGTTTCCACCAGCAATAACATGCTTGGTCCCTCATGTGTTTCATAATACACCTGTAGCATACTTATAAGGATTGACTAATTGCAACTGTCATGACATGCATAAATCATGACACCTGAAACATGACCATAACACATATCTATCAGATTCACACATGGTTGTACATGTGTAATGTTTTTTGTGTGAACATTGGAACAGAGCACAATAGCTCATTTCCCATTCTAAGTTCAACATTTCAAGATAAGATTACACTTTGCCATCAGTGGTGTAATTGAGCTTAGCAGTGTTACACCAAGCAGAGATTAAGAAAAAATATACAGCTAATAATTCTTTGTTCCAGTTGCATGTCTGTGTCTCTGTACTGAATTTTGACTACAGATTATCTGGATTTTAGAGTGGTGTTGATGCAATTAATTCAGTCTGTTAAAGTATGTCTGCACTACAATGGCTACAGTAGCAACTGTGCTACAATGTTACTTAACATTCTCACACGTAATCCATCACTGTTATTTTGCAGTGCACTTTCCTGTTTAGGAAATGTCTGTTTGTATTGTCAAAGCACAATGTGCAGGCATGAGACAAGACAAATGTTCAATCATCCTGGAATGAAGTGGGAAGAATGATTGATAATCCACTGGTTTGCAACCATGACTACCATTGGCATTCCATACTGTGAAACATGTATATGTCTCTCACAGTAACATACAGTATACAGATCTTAGCAGAGAAGTATTTCATTTCAAGGGATAATCACAGTGCTATGTTGGCTTGTCCAGCTATCCACACATATGCATTTGTCCCAAAACTTGTGATGTACCAGTTGTCCCAAACAATGAGTTTTTTTCACATCATTAAAGTCAGACTTCTGTGGTGCTCATGACTGTGTTGATTGGTTAGCTAGATAGACAACAGGTTCAATTCTCACTGTGAGAAACTTTTGTGATTTTCGTGTGTTTGGGTCAGTATAATGACAGGTAAGTAACACTTCAATGTGAAAGTTGCTGTGTCCACTTCCACTGAGGTGAATATATCTTTAACGTTTACACAGCTACCCTTGCACTTTATCTCACTTCTACATACATGCATACATACATACATACATGTAAATATTTCAAGCATGGGCATTAATGCCCTTCTACCCTGCCAATATACCAAAACACTTGTCCTACTAATAAGTGACCAGGCTTTTTTTAAAAATATCTAAATTAGTACTTGCTTTAATGAAATTTGGTAGTTTGTTCCATGCATCAGCTGCTCTCTCAGAGAACCAATTAGTACATAGAATCTTCTACATAGGCTGTCTGATGATACTCTAGTACTTTCTGATAACCACAAACATTCCCAGGGATAGTTGTCTATAAATGTCCTGTATACCTTAATAAAAATCTCCTCTTAGATATCTATAAGAGACACTGTACAAGTTCAGATATTTTAATCTTTTGTGCTAACTTAAATTTTCAAACCTGTGGATGCCGTTGGTATATTTCCACTGTACTCTTTCCAGTTTACTCATGCTTGATTTTCTTATAAGGTTTCTATATTGTTATTTCATACTCATGTTTGGGTCTAATGTAGCTAACAAACAATTACTTTATCATTTATTTCCTAGACTTTATAAAATGTTTATACAACCTATAGTTCTATAACTATCATTAACCAAATAGTTGATATGATTAGAAAAATTCAAAACTGAATTTACCCATACACCCAGATTCTTAAATGAATCCACAGTTTCAGTCACTGTGTGCTGTATTAAACACTCACTTTTCAGTTTATGTCTCCCAAATCTCATATGCTTAGTTTCTGATGTATTTATCAGTATAATATTCCCCGGTGTCAAATGGTTAATTTAGACATACAGTCAGTTTATACAGTTTCAAGTCATCTGCATATAGACTGTAGAATACGTCAGATTAAAAAGTTAGGTCTGAAAGATATAATAAAAAGAAGTTTAGTACAGAGCCCTGACTGTAACCAAGAATTTCACCTGTCCAATTGCTGTATGATACTTACCATGTCCTATCTGTAAGCCATGCGGCTATCCATCTTAGAGTACATTAATACCTAGTTGTTCTAATTTGTTGATCGGTATTTTGTGTATGACCCTGTCAAATGCTGAAGTTAACTCTATATAAAATACATCACAGCACAATTTTTCAACATATGCATGCTGATATATGGTTTCAAGTCTCAAACTATCCAGTTCTGACAATAACTTATCCAATAGTATCTTCTCCATTATTTTTCTGCAACATAAAAGTAGACTTTAGGGTCTATATGACTCTGGGTTTGTCCTACTCCCCTTTTCCTTAAAGACAGGTTTAATAAGCGCATGCCTCTAATCTTGAGGAATCTCTCCATATTTATATGACCAAGAAAATAACAGATAAAATGGTACTGTAAGCTCTTGCTGAAGTGTTCTCAAGTCATTATTACTAATTCCATCCCCTCCCTGTGCTTTGTTTGGATCCCATTTGAGCAGTTCTTTTTCAATATAATCTAATTTGATTCCAGTATCTGAGGTTACCTGGATGTCACTTGGACAACTTACCACCCCTTTTGTGGAGCCAAACTGTTTTACATAAGATTTTGTAAATATATTTATAATGTGTTGTGCCTGAGAACAAATTTTAGAATCTATACACAGTCTGTCATTTTGTATGCCTTTACTCCTTCCACATGTTATATATTTTTAAAAAGGTTTCCTATTATGCTCAATATCTTTATATAAATTTTCCTCAAATCTTTCATGATCTTGCCTCACACTATGCTTAATTTGTTTGTCCAGCTTGTTTATTTCAGTTTTCAAAGTTGTAGTTCGACCTCTCTTCCATTTCTTGTATTTTTTGTCTCACCTTAATCAAGCATCTTGTTCTTATGTAAATACATCCACCCTGATGTTGTATGCCTAGATCCTGATGTTAAACATTTTTTTTTATTTTTTTGCATTTAAAAAATTTTTCTTTCAAAACTTTTTACATTCCATCTGCAATTTTTCCACTGAACACCTCACTCCAGTTAATTTTACATAGTGACTGTTTTGCTTCCATATAATCTGTAATTAACCTTCTGTGCATTGGTTTACATTTCAGTTTGGCAGAATTATCTAGCAACAAATTAACCTTTATGACTCCATGATCACTGCACATCAATGGTGGTAAAACTTGACTTAAAGTAACAGTAATTTCATTTAAGAACTCAAACAATGTCTAGTATGTTCTGAAGCATTTGTTGTTCCTGAACATGTGTTATGAGTAATTTCCTTACTAATGTTGTCAAATCAATATTATTTCAGTCTCTTTCTGGTAGGTCCCCAGCTAATATTATTCTTCCTTCCTGTGTTTCTTGCAAGAAATTTATGAATTCCACTAGGTCATCAGCACTTAATTTTTGTGGTCTATAAACTCCAACAATTGTTATATGTTCCAGGGTTGTCTTTATTGTCACAGTTAGACAGTCTTTAGTATTGGTGTTATCACTGAACATGTAATAATCACAGGTCTCATAACAATGTTTTCCGGCTTTTCCCGGTTAGGGGTCGCCACAGCGGAATTCCAGTCCCCTAATGATTGGCATTGGATTTTTATGGTGCCAAGTTGCCAGCCCAACACCCAACCTTCAAAGAAGGCACACCCATTCACACACGCACCTACCTGCATGTCTTTAAATGTCACCTGACCGCTGGGAGGACATGCAGAATCCACACAGAAGGAGCATAACTATCTTTAATCCCTATCATAATACCTCCTTCTGATTTTTGTTAGAATGTCTGTTACAGTAAAAACATGTATGCTGTGAGAGAACTAGTTGCCAGTCATTGCTCTTTAACCATGTTTCGCAAACAATAATAACAACAATCTTTTGGAAACCCAGTAACTTTTCCAATAAAAAAAATTGTTAACTTATTATTAATGATCCTAGCACTAACAAACATCAGAGCTGCATCAAATTTTGTTATCTGTGAACTGCTAAATTTTTGACCTGGCAAACACCTGCTCAGTGTTTGTCAAATATTGCAAAATACCTGTTGCAAACATTCTCTCTTCCTGATCTTCACAAATGCACACCATCCTGTGTGCATACATGTGTGCCCAAAACTAGGCTTAGATGCTCTACACATTTCCATTTTTTTGTAAATGAGTCATTTTTTCTATGTAGGTATTTAACCAAAACATCCTTTCATTCACAATGACCTGATGATACTTTCTGTATGTGATTTGTGAAAAATACATCCTAATACCAGTATAAGCTATATTATCTAATAAGGCTATAAGTTCCTTACTTACAGTCAGAGAGTCGTTGCAGAAGAGATCATTTGTACTGATATGAATAAAACCAGAGCCATACTTACTTATATTAAGGCATTCCAAGGTTTGTCACACATCTTCTGTTTTTGCTCCTTGCAAGCATAACTTTATTCAATGTTCATTATCTTCTCTGCAAATGTATCAGTTCCTCTAATAATAGAATCTCCAGTTACAAGAATATATTTTCTGATCAGATCTGAATAATTTTCAACTTCTAATACAGTAATATCTGCTCTATCAATTGTTATAAAGGAATGATCTCCATCACTATTAGTCTCATTAATCCCACTGTTTTCATTGTGTATTAAATTTGCAAGCATACGGTTCTGATCCAGATGGCTTTGTATATCCACCGCTTGAGCCAAGCAGTCAGCATCTGTCTTTTTCTTCTTTATTCTTACATTAATGTTCTTCAATCCTTTCACATTCAGTTTTGATTTCTTCCTTTTCACCTGCTCCTTGCCTCTTTTTTCTACTTTCACTTTTGAAAAAACAATGCCTTTTTCTGTAGACTGAAGATTTTCTGATAGAAACGTGCCATCATTCCCTGTAATCTGTGTGTTACATAACAAAGCAGTGTCCTTTTTAGTGCATATTCTGTTTATTTTACAGACATTTATCAGTTTCTTTTACTTCCTTTATTATTTGTTTTGAGCATCTTCATTTCGTTTTTTTCCCATCCAGAAATCCAAAGTTGTCAGAGGCATTGTCTTGTTTCATAGGGTTGAATAATCTTTACAGTCAATAGACACATCATTTCCTAAATGTGTTCTATTTGCTCTTTGCCTAACATTATTTATCTCACCAGTCCATCCATTAATATATGTAATAGCAGTTCTGCAAGACATGCCATTTGCACAAGCGCAATCATCATCAATAAGTCTAGATTTACTTCTAACAATGGTAAGCAAATCATCCAACTTTTTATTTGAGGAACACAGATTGCCAGTGTTATCAGGTGTTACCTTTAAATATGCAAAGCATTTATTACAATGTACAGGATATTTCTGCTTTAGCAAATCATTAATGGCATAATAATTTAAGGAATCCATATTCAGCTTCAAATTAATAAAAATGCATAAAAAAGAATAATCAAAACCAGTAACCACAGAATTCAAATTATATGAGAAAAATCACACAATCAATACACAACTAAATACTAAAGTAAGTACAGAAAAGTTCTTGATCTGACCATACAAGTTCTGAAAATCAAACAAAAGCTGTAATTCCTTTAAATTGTGCGTACACCACCTTCTGCTTACTGTAGCTAACAGATGCACTTCTTTTTAACAGTAAAGATGTGTAAATCACAAACCAAAACAGGATTGTTTAGATAAGCTCTGTATTGTCCCATCTGCAGTCAGTGTGAATTTATAGCTGACTAGGCCCCTTGGGATGGCTACATCTTGCCTGCCTAAAACCTATCCCTTTCTAACAAACAACAGTAATAAAATTACAAGTAAAAGAACAAAGTATAAATCATAGTGCATAGGTTAGCACTAGGCTAATCATTTTAAGCCTGGATAATTACCCCATGTGAGAATCAAACCTTTCACCTTGTATCTGTAAGGTAAACACCTTAACCATTATGCCAACCTTTCACAAATATTTGTATTTCCTGTGACTATATTGCTGACAGTAGGATACACAGTTGCACTTTTCTGACTACACACACACACACACACACACACACACACACACACACACACACACACACACACACACCAGTTGACTGCAGTGAGATTAGAACCCCTACCTAGCTAAGTACACCAGCTAGACAACACAGTACTTAATGCAAGTGCCTCAGCTCAAGTTAATGTAGACAAGTAAATCTTCTTGTCTTCAGTCTACTTTTTCCTTCCTACAAACATTGAAAAGCAGTGGTAAAAAAATAAAATATAAATGTATTACCACTCAACACTATAGTAAATCACAAACAAAGATAGGATTGTTTAGATAAGCCCTGGATTGTCTATGTGCAGCAGAGTGTGTGAAGAGATAGCTGACTAGGCCCCTTGGGAATTGGGATGGCTAGAACTTGCCTGTCTAAAGCTTGTCCCTTTCTGTTAGAAAAATATGTACTTAAACATATATGAAGTGCTAGTTTAAAAGCAAATAGCATGTAATGCATTTTATTCTATTTTACAATATGGCAGTAAGAATGATCTTACATGTAATTGCTTGAAGCTTTGGAGCTGCAGTGTGATTGAACTCTGACCCTGGCAGTAGCCAGCTCAGCAAGCTTATGTTTTTCACTAATGATTATCTGCTGGGTCAGGAAAATGAATGTATAAGGCATTGAATCTTTTCTTCCTTCCTCTGAGATAGTTGGCCTTGTGAATATTATCAGCACAGCTGCTAAGAAGTAATGTTGCAAGAAGAACAAAGAAGTGTATTAAGAACTGAACTGACTATTGTATTTGAGCAGGACTGAAACCTTGAAATAATAACATTTACAGAAAGACATTATAACTGACCAGGTGCTTTGCAAGGCTGTATTATTCTCATGGGAAAACTTTTAAAAAGTATAACTTCAGCACTTCCTTATGAATAGAATATTGTAGACTATAGTGATGTAGGTGCCCTGTGACTGACCACGTCAGTAAGGTGGGCACAGCTTGAATGTATAGAGTATAAAATGAAGACTATTTTCTGTATCATGTTAGACAGAATTCTATACTTGTACTGTATGGTTTTTTGCCTCCTGGTGTACACTAGTAAAGTATCTTGCATCTGAGCCTCCTGTGATGTCCTAATTTATTTTTATTTAACAGTTTGGTCCTGCGTTTGACCGGAAGCCCTCGACAGCTGCAGATCAGAGTCTACCGGTGGTCGAATACTGCGCAGGAGAAGCTACCGAAACGGTTCTTCTTGAAGCACAAAGACCTCCGACTGAATTGTCGTTTTAAGAGGCTGGCCACTTTTCTGATCTGTGGCCGAAGAGCGGTCTCGAACTAGTGGACCCAAGAGGCTCAGGTAGGTAGATTTTGCCTTTTTTCTGTTTTATATCAGGGACTAGGTTACAATAAAAGTTATTGTCATAGATTTGTTGTTCAAATCAGGGACATTAGAAATTACTGTATATTTTGTCATAGATCAGGGAAACAGAATAAGGTAGGCAGTTATTCTAGATAAACTGTGTAAGAAACTAAGATACCACGTGGTAAGAAAAGGGTTACGTAACAGTCTTCTTTAGACATGGGAAATCAGTGCACTAAAAAATCGCGAGATCCGCCCCTAACTGATGACGCAAAATATATGCAATTACAACGAGCAGATAATATAAGGTATTATACAAAGTGGGTTAATAAATATGAATTTGATTGTAAACTAAATAAAATTTCATTAGTTAAACTTTTAAAACAGCTTAAATCTGACGCAGAAGGTCAGGCAAAAAAACAACGACAGTTAGGCATTCCTCTGGCACATAGGTGGATTGAGGAAGTGAACCGAAGGGAACAGAAACTTAAGAGTGCAAAAGCATTATTTTTAGACAAAGAGGATAATAATACAGTAATAGCAACGGCCCCTCCCCCTCCGCCCCCTCCAATACCCTTTTTAGGATATGAAGCAGGAGGACAGGCTAGTCCACCTCCACGTTATCCTGAAGTTGCAGGGGCATTACAACCATTTGTTAGAGAACCTATTGAAACTAGGTCCCGGACACGTAAAACACTTAGGGACACAGATTTATATCAAATAGGGAAAGACTCACTAGAAGAGAGCGAAGAAATCTGTCCACTAATCGAGGTGCCAAACCCTCAGGCAGGACAGGAAGGGCAGGACCCAACTCTCCTGGTGTATAGACCATGGACACCAGAAGACATTCGGAAAGCTACAGAGGGAATCCCTCACCCAAAAATTAATCATAAAAAATTTATACAAGATTTACAAGGCATGAGACTAAGTTACCATTTAAATGGGGAAGAAGTAGAAAAGGTAGTCAGACAAATTATAGGTCCAGACTGGCACATGATTTGTGGCACCTGGAACACTCGTGACGCACAACTTAAGCCACTCCTACATAGTGATGCAGAATTAGACACCAGAGTGAAAGGTCTTACAGACCGAATCTCTGAGAAATGGAAACCTAGAGCAGATTGGACTTGCATTAACCAATGCATACAACAAGATAATGAAACTGTAGATGGGTACTATGGCAGATTATTGGAATGTTTCAATAACCATAGTGGCATGACTATTCCTGAAAGTCAGATGAATGATAGCGCATATGAACAGCAACTGAAAAATGCATTTTTGAAAGGTTGCATTGCCCCTATCAGAAGCTTTATCACAAAGCATATGATAGATCACTGAACAAGTAGGCTACAAGCCTTACTTGAGTATGCTAGACATGCTGAAAGACACTTTAATAGTAAAAAGAAAAAGAAAACACAAGTCTTCACAGCTGAAGATGGAGCAGAAGTCTTTGTAGTACAATCGAGTAAAAAGGGTAAGAAAAATACCCAGGGTAATAAACAATCTGACAAAAAGTCAGAGGATTTTGAAGAGAGAAAAAAGAAAGGTGAGTGCTTTAAGTGCGGTAAAAAAGGACATTTAGCAAGGGATTGCAGGCTAAATAAAAAAACGACTACAGAAGATAAAGATAAAGGTGAGGAGGACTGACTATATGATAGTGATGACAATCAAAAATCATCAGGAAAGGCTAATAGACAAGAAGAAAATGTAAATGTAGTGGAAGGAACAGAGGAAGTACAAGCAAATGAAGAGGATGAAGAAGGTGAAGTTTTAGACTTAGCATTATTGAGCTTAGAGCTCTATTTGGCAGACACAAAACCGGAAGTTACACTTCTGGTGGAAGGTAGGGAAGTGAAATTCTTGTGTGACTCAGGAGCGTCTCGAAATTTGATACACCCTTCAAAGTTACCAGAACACTCTGAATCACCTGACTATATATTAGTGAAAGCAGCAAATGGACAGCTATACAGGGAACCACTTTCCCATGATATAGCAATAACTGACCCTGTTTCAGGTATGACCCAGAAAAGTAAAATTGTGGTTTCTGCAAAATGTCCAGTAAATTTACTAGGAAGAGATCTTATGCAGATATTTGGCATAGCAGTAGTTCCTACTATGCAGGGTATGGAAGCACAAAGACAAATGGATACTTTTGTGGTGCGATTGGAGGGTGAGGCTTATTATTGGTACAGCCAGGACCTAGTTACGACTGGTCCAGGGGCAGTAACCGAGGAACTGATGAACATCAGTAAGGTCCCCTCCCTTAACACTGATCAACAGCATTTGTTACATTGTACTCTATACTACTGTAGTATGCCAGGACCGGATAAGGAATATGAGCAAGAATTGTTCAAAAATCCTGCTAACAGATTAGAGTTACGAACTTTATATTGGGATACTGAGGGAAACAGTATAGTAAGCTGTTCATTACCTCAGGAATTCATGAAATTGTACAGATCCAATAGACTGCCACATGTCAGCTTGACAAAAAACAAAGCTGTGAGGTGGGCAGATTTAGGAGAAAAAGTAACAAAATGGGAAAAGCAAACTGATTTAGAGTTGTCAGAACAGGGAGTACAGAAACAGAAATTGAATTGGCTCACACAGACACGTCCAGCTGTACACTTACAACATAGTGAAGACAGCTGATTAGCATTCTTATTAGAAGAAGAAGAAAAAGCCCTGTGCGACATACCAAGCATTCTTTGGTCGACAGGAAAATCAGATGTAGGACTTATTCGAACAGCAGGTCCAGTAACCATTACACCAAAATCAGCATTTAGACCACAAAAAAGACAATACCCCTTGAGGAAGGATGCAGAGCAGGGAATCAAGCCTATAATAGCTGCATTACTCAAGGAAGGAGTACTGGTAGAATCTCTAGATTCACCATGTAATACCCCTCTATTTCCTGTTAAAAAAGCAAACGGGGAATGGCGGATGGTACAGGATTTACAAGCCGTAAACAATGCAATAATACCCAGAGCACCTACGGTGCCAGATCCACACACTTTGTTAAACGATTTGAAGCCACAACAAAAATATTTCACTGTGGTAGATATAAGCAATGCTTTCTTTTCAATACCTATACATCCTGATAGCCATTATTGGTTTGCATTTACATTTCAAGGTAAAAGATATACCTATACTCGGCTATCGCAGGGATATTGTGAAAGTCCAACGATATTTGCACAAGAAATGGCTAGCAACCTGGCAGGATTTATTCCACCAGGGGGCAGTCAGATTCTACTTTATGTAGATGACATCTTGCTAGCAGCCCCCACCCAGCAGCAATGCAGGGATGATACAATAGCATTATTGAAATTTTTAGCAGCACAAGGACACAAAGTAAACAAAAGTAAGTTACAACTTTGGAGAAAACAGGTTAGATACCTAGGATATGTAATATCCAAAGAAGGTAGAGTACTAGACAAAGATAGAAAAACAGCAATTTTACAGGCATCTAAACCAACAACCAAGAAGGAAATGATGTCCTTCTTGGGAACGACTAATTTTTGTCGAAGTTGGATATCGAACTATGCTTTAGAATCTGCTCCATTGGCTGATTTAATATATAAACACCAATGGCAGCACAAGATGAATTACAATGGACACCTGAAGCAGAAACAGCTTTCTGCTGACTAAAACAATTGATAGCTTCGTCATTAGTTTTAGGACTTCCGAATTACCACAAAAGATTTTTTCAAACCGTAGATTGTAAACAGGGATACATGACGTCAGTTCTGACGCAACAGCATGGGAGCAAACAACGCCCCATAGCTTAATATTCCTCACAGTTAGACCCAGTGGCGCGATCATTGCCTCACTGTGTACAAGCAGTAGTCGCAGCTGCAATGGCAGTGCAGGCCTCAGCCTCTGTGGTATTATTCCACCCTCTCACATTGAGAGTGCCTCATGCAGTTGCGATAATTTTACTGCAAGAAAAAATAGCATATCTATCTCCTGCTAGACATCTTTCATGTATGACCATACTGCTGAGCCAACCTCATATGGTAATTGAACATTGTACAACATTAAATCCATCAACGTTACTTCCGACTCCTGTGGAGGGCACACCACACAGTTGCCTGCAGGAAATTGAGCAAATAACTTTACCCAGACAAGATCTCACTGATATGCCCTTGGATGATGCTGAGGTGACATTTTATGTGGACGGTTCATGCAGAAAGGGTCCTACAGGGAAGAATCTAGAAGGGTATGCAGTAGTCACAGACACAGGGATTTTAGAAGCCCAACCATTACAGCATAACCTGTCTGCTGAAGCAGCAGAATTGATAGCTTTGACACGGGCCTGCACTCTAGTGAAAGACAAATGTGTGAACATATATACTGATAGTCAGTATGCTTTCTCTACAGTGCATGTTTTTGCGCAACAATGGAAGAATAGAGGAATGATAACATCTACTGGTAAACCGATTAATCATGCGCAACTTATTCTGAACTTATTAGATTCTATTCAGCTACCTACCAATGTAGCTATTTGTAAATGTGTAGCTCATACAAAACAACAGGATTCGGTTTCAAAAGGTAATGCACAAGCTGATGCAGCTGCAAAGCAAGCAGCTTCAGACTCAGAAACTTTACTTTTGAATGAGGAATTACAACCCTCTGAGATTTTAGATTTAGAAATGTTGAAAACAATGCAGACATTAACTACAAGAGCTGAAAAACAGAAATGGGAGAGATGAGGTGCAATCCTCGAAAATGGACTGTACATCTCCAAGGAGAAAAAGCCAATATTGCCGTCTAATTTATTTAGATATGCAACTTTGTTGAGCCATGGGCAGAGCCATGTCTCAACAGGGGGGATGGTACAGTTAGTGAATCAAATATTCCAAACATACGGGTTTACGAATTACACACAAAAATTTTGTGCAGCATGTCATATTTGTAACAAACATCATGCACAAGGAGCATTCAAACCCAAGCAAGGGAGTTTTCCTACACCACCATATCCATTCCATACTATCTGTATGGATTTCATAGAACTGAGTAAATGTGAAGGGAAAAAATACTGTTTAGTGATTATAGACATGTTTTCCAAATGGGTAGAAGCTTTTCCAACTAAAAATCTGGATGCAGCAACAGTGGCAAAGGCCCTAGTAAAAGAAATAATTCCTAGATTTGGCATACCGGAGAGAATCTATAGTGACAATGGGACACATTTTGTCAGCCAGACAATACAGCAACTTGGAAGATTCTTTGGGATCTCCTTAAAGAATCATTGTGCTTACCACCCACGGTCTGCAGGACTGGTGGAAAGGTACAATGGAATTTTGAAGAATAAGTTAAGGAAATTGATGAGTGAGACACAGAAGAATTGGATTTGCTGCTTGGCTTTAGCACTGCTGAGCATGAGAACAGTTCCAAATGTAAAGGGCTTGACCCCCTTTGAAGTGATATTTGGAAGGGCATATTATGTGCCACAATGGAAAGCTCTCATGCCTGCAGAGCTGGAGGCCGACAGCTCATTAGCTAATCACACGAAGAAATTGTTAACAAATAAGACTTTTTGCAGTTGAACTCTTTTTCAGATAAAGAACAAACGAGACCGGAAGCGGTGCTGACCCCTGGGTCCTGGGTTTGGCTCAAGGTCGTGAAGAAGAAAAACCTGGACAAGCCCAAAGTGGGAGGGTCCATACCAGATACTGTTGGCGACACCTACTGCAGTTAAAGTTTCTGAAAGGTCATCCTGGGTCCACCTGATGCACTGTAAACCGGTAAAGAACTTTCAGCTTGATAAACATTTTGTAACTGATACACCACAAAGGCAGGATGGCCAAGAGCAAAATGAGTAAAAATGCAAATCAACCTCAAAGATATTGTTTAACCATCTTGCTAATTATACACCTGTTGACTATGATTGTGGTGACTGTCCTTTTGCTGTGGTTTTTCCTGCATATAACCACACAAATGAAAGTGGTGAAACATGATGAACTTCCTATAGACTGGCATCCAAACTTTAACACATACCTAGGTATGAAGCGTGTATATGTAGAGACTATGAACATTTCAAATTGCTGGGTTTGTACTGCTATACCAACAGCATATGGAGGACTGTTAATGTCTGCTGTCCCCTTGGGGATAAATGAGACTTGGGAAAATTTACTTTTTGATACAGGTTCTGTGAGATCGCAGGACAAAATTGCATTATATTTGCCTATTACACAAAGAGGAATTGTTTGTTTCTATAAAAATGATACACTCCAAGTTGGTTGGAGTAACTGTAACATAACTGTATCTTATAAATGCTATATTAAGGCTAAGGATAAAAGTACTAGTTGTAGCACAAATTATGATTCATATTTGCAATTAATGAGAACAACCATAAAAGATGTGCAGAAAAATCCTGAATTGCATAAACAGTTGTCTGTCATAGACAAGAAAATGTTTCATTCAGAGTTAACCCGCATCAGTACTAAAGTAGAAAATTGTTATTTTGTTTGTGGGAAAAAAGCATACAAATGGCTACCTGAGAATTGGTCCGGCAGTTGTTTTTTGGGTTATCTGGTTCCAGCTATAAGGCATACTGCAGAATTACCTCTAAGTAAGATACGAAACATGAGAGATGTAGCTCAAAAAACTGGGAATTCAGTCGAGAAACCTGCTAATCCAGTGGGTAAGATCGAAGCTGGCTGGAAGGATCATCCATCCGTGAAAGATAAAGAAAAATTGACTCATATGGACTTGAGTGACAGTGTTATATCCTGGGCTGGAATATTCCCAGCCTATGGAGCAGTCAAATCGATCTGGGAGCTGAGAAAATTGTCAAAGCTTCTCGAAGTAATGAGTAATGCAACTTTTTCCGCTCTCAAACTTGTGACTGATAAAATGAATGCAATGAGAACTGTTGTGCTGCAAAAACGAATGGCTCTTGACTTCACCCTAGCGGCGAGAGGTGGTACGTGCGCGCTTATCAAAGAAGAATGCTGTGCGTTTATACCAGATAATAAGCATGAGATCAATGACCACCTAGAGGTAATACAGCAGGTATCGGCCATGACTGAACCAGGCCCAAACCCACTGACGAACTTCTTCCAGAATCTATTTGGTGGGTGGGGTTCAATCCTGATGAATATTTTGATTGCTATTTGTGTTGTTTTGCTCTTACTAGGAGCATGTGTCTGTTGCGGGATACCCTGTATGAAAAGATTAGTCAGAGAATTTGTTGACATATCTGTAACTGAAACTATGTACCAAGACATTGAGTTCGATCTATTGGTTCCAAATAAAATTCTTTCTGAAATATAAAACAAATGACTTGCCTAGTTAAAAGTCCTTAAGAGGAGAAGGATAGGGAACGATATGATATTGTTTATGTTTCTGAATAGAATAAAAAGTATTAAAAGGAGGGAAAATGTTAGAAAAATATGTACTTAAACATATATGAAGTGCTAGTTTAAAAGCAAATAGTATGTAATGCATTTTATTCTATTTTACAATATGGCAGTAAGAATGATCTTACATTTAATTGCTTGAAGCTTTGGAGCTGCAGTGTGATTGAACTCTGACCCTGGCAGTAGCCAGCTCAGCAAGCTTATGTTTTTCACTAATGATTATCTGCTGGGTCAGGAAAATGAATGTATAAGGCATTGAATCTTTTCTTCCTTCCTCTGAGATAGTTGGCCTTGTGAATATTATCAGCACAGCTGCTAAGAAGTAATGTTGCTAGAAGAACAAAGAAGCGTATTAAGAACTGAACTGACTATTGTATTTGAGCAGGACTGAAACCTTGAAAGAATAACATTTACAGAAAGACATTATAACTGACCAGGTGCTTTGCAAGGCTGTATTATTCTCATGGGAAAACCTTTAAAAAGTATAACCTCAGCACTTTCTTATGAATAGAATATTGTAGACTATAGTGATGTAGGTGCCCTGTGACTGACCACGTCAGTAATCTGGGCACAGCTTGAATGTATAGAGTATAAAATGAAGACTATTTCCTGTATCATGTTAGACAGAATTCTATACTTGTACTGTATGTTTTTTTGCCTCCTGGTGTACACTAATAAAGTATCTTGCATCTGAGCCTCCTGTGTTGTCCTAATTTATTTTTATTTAACACTTTCTAATAACTGACAGTGAAAATTAAAGGTAAAATGACAACATATAAATCAAAGTGAAACTTCTTGTCTACAAGCTATCCTTTCCTTCCTATAAACAGTGAAAAACGGTGGTAAAAATAAAATATAAATTTAAATAAAAGTTTTGGTACCAGTCAACTCCACAGTAAATCACAAACCAAGATAGGATTGTTTAGATCCTCTCTGCAACCCATCCTGTCAAAAGTGCATTTTCTTCCACTAACTCCTGTCTTTTCTCGATTTGCATCAGACTGATACCTATCAAAGAAGAATGCTGTGCGTTTATACCAGATAATAAGCATGAGATCAATGACCACCTAGAGGTAATACAGCAGGTATCGGCCATGACTGAACCAGGCCCAAACCCACTGACGAACTTCTTCCAGAATCTATTTGGTGGGTGGGGTTCAATCCTGATGAATATTTTGATTGCTATTTGTGTTGTTTTGCTCTTACTAGGAGCATGTGTCTGTTGCGGGATACCCTGTATGAAAAGATTAGTCAGAGAATTTGTTGACATATCTGTAACTGAAACTATGTACCAAGACATTGAGTTCAATCTATTGGTTCCAAATAAAATTCTTTCTGAAATATAAAACAAATGACTTGCCTAGTTAAAAGTCCTTAAGAGGAGAAGGCTAGTGAATGATATGATATTGTTTATGTTTCTGAATAGAATAAAAAGTATTAAAAGGAGGGAAAATGTTAGAAAAATATGTACTTAAACATATATGAAGTGCTAGTTTAAAAGCAAATAGTATGTAATGCATTTTATTCTATTTTACAATATGGCAGTAAGAATGATCTTACATGTAATTGCTTGAAGCTTTGAAGCTGCAGTGTGATTGAACTCTGACCCTGGCAGTAGCCAGCTCAGCAAGCTTATGTTTTTCACTAATGATTATCTGCTGGGTCAGGAAAATGAATGTATAAGGCATTGAATCTTTTCTTCCTTCCTCTGAGATAGTTGGCCTTGTGAATATTATCAGCACAGCTGCTAAGAAGTAATGTTGCGAGAAGAACAAAGAAGCGTATTAAGAACTGAACTGACTATTGTATTTGAGCAGGACTGAAACCTTGAAAGAATAACATTTACAGAAAGACATTATAACTGACCAGGTGCTTTGCAAGGCTGTATTATTCTCATGGGAAAACTTTTAAAAAGTATAACCTCAGCACTTTCTTATGAATAGAATATTGTAGACTATAGTGATGTAGGTGCCCTGTGACTGACCACGTCAGTAATCTGGGCACAGCTTGAATGTATAGAGTATAAAATGAAGACTATTTCCTGTATCATGTTAGACAGAATTCTATACTTGTACTGTATGGTTTTTTGCCTCCTGGTGTACACTAGTAAAGTATCTTGCATCTGAGCCTCCTGTGTTGTCCTAATTTATTTTTAGTTAACACTTTCTAATAACTGACAGTGAAAATTAAAGGTAAAATGACAACATATAAATCAAAGTGAAACTTCTTGTCTACACGCTATCCTTTCCTTCCTATAAACAGTGAAAAACGGTGGTAAAAATAAAATATAAATTTAAATAAAAGTTTTGGTACCAGTCAACTCCACAGTAAATCACAAACCAAGATAGGATTGTTTAGATCCTCTCTGCAACCCATCCTGTCAAAAGTGCATTTTCTTCCACTAACTCCTGTCTTTTCTCGATTTGCATCAGACTGATACCTCTAGGTCTCAAATATTGCATGTTCATATTATCAGTAATAATTCCAAAACCATGTTTCACATACGCTGTATTAAAAGATGTCATCTTAAAGCTTACACAATGACAAACATGACTATACTGATAATAAAACAACAAAACAGAAGAAAAATAGAATAGAAAAAACAAATAGTCCACACAGATATATCAAGCCTTTCAGGGATGATACATTTCACAAATAATAACACAATCAATTAAAAAAAACACAGCTAATCAATTAATCAATTCAATAAAAATAATTAATTATTAAAAATCTTCCAATTACAAACTTGATTCAAACCATTAGGGATCAAAATATTAAATTTCAGTATAAAAAAACCTTCCTTATATTGCAACCTACATTTAACTAACACATAATTCCTAACCCAGACTACTACTCATTATATTTATGTAATTCATTATAATGAACTGACAAAGGACTCTACTTAACATTATTGCGAATATTTCTAACCTGTTCCTTGATTCTAGTAGAGGAACTAACTCCTCTTTGTCTTACCAATATAACATAAATGTCAGAGACACTCAAATAGCATAAATAACTGTGCTGCTACTGCAATTAAATTCACCTTTTATATCAAAACACACATTACTGATTTTATCAACACTTTTGCAAACTTAAATATAAATTGCACCCCTGTGGCATAAAATATTAGAAATATTCTAAACAGTATGACTAAATGAACATTTCTGAAATATTCAAGTATATTATTGTCTGCATAAAAAGACATGAGGAGTTTTTGTTTTATGTAGACTCCATCATTAAAATGTTCCAATTTCTTTTTAAAATGGCCACTGTATCATCAGGTAACTCATTGTACTGCAAAACACAAATAATCTGCTTCTTACTGAGTGCTCCTTTCATTTATTTTATATCAGTCGCGAATGATATGTTAGTTAAAAGTAGGTTGCGATATATGGAAAGTGCTTTTATACTGAAATGTAATGCTGTGATTTTGAATAGTTTGAATCAAGATTGTAATTGAAAGATTTTTGTACTTTGGGTACAAGGAATACCATCAAGCCTATCTTGGAAATTTTTCTTGACTGTTTTTATTGAATTTGTATTGAATTGATTAATTAATTAACTGTGTTATTTAAAGTATGTGATTATTTGTGAATTTTATCCTCCCTGGAAGTTTAAAGAGCAGAGGCACTAGGAGAATTAACGTAACTGATTGTATTATTGTTTTCCTTTTATATAACTGATTTGATGTTGACCTCAGTCTTGTGCAGCTAGATATATTGAATATTATTTGTATGCTAATTATTTGTATTGTAATCATTTTCATATTTCTCTAAACATCTCAGCAATCAAATGACACAGACAGAGCTACTTAGCCTCATATGACAGCTCAAGGCTGTGCTGGCAGGTGCTGGCAGTACGTGGGTTGAACAGCTTCTGAAATATCATAAGCTGTTTATACAACATTACATAATTCATATTTACTGTGGTTATTATGCATTTAAAATTCAGTTTAAGACCTGGAATTTGACTGAGTGCAACCTTTATAAAGGTTACTTTGTTCTGAACAGTTTGCCATTTACATATATTTCTGTTGATAATAAAAAACAGAACTACCCAGTTGTTGGGCAAAATTTAAAAAGTCTTGTGTTGCCTTGAATGGATGCTGCTCTGCTCAAAATAGTAAAAAAAGAGAGAGAGAGAGAGAGAGAGAGAGAGAGAGAGAGAGAGAGAATAACCCTAAAACTGTAGCTGTAGGGATTATATTTCCCTTATCTGTTTGAAAGTAAAAACACTAATTCTCAAGCTGATGTAAGAACTTCTCTGTCAATACCCTTTAAGCTTTATAAAACAAAAATCTCAGTATGTTTCTACCACAAAAATCCCAGCAGGAATCAATCAAGTCTACTGATGCCATTCTATTCCTTGTATGCATTTCTTTATTTGTGCTGTTCAGTAGAAAGGCGGATGAGCACTGTGTCATTTTCAATATGCCAGTGGTTTACATTTATATCATTCAAAAGTGTGTGTGTGTGTGTGTGTGTGTGTGTGTGTGTGCGTGTGTGCATGTGTGCATGTGTGTGTGTGTGTATGCGTGTGGGGAGGTGACCATTCTAAGAGAATGTCCATGGTGAAACAACACTCCTGAGGGCAAGCTACTCACATCAGTTCCCTGCCTTTGATTGTCATGTAGGTGGCATGAGGAACCTAGTTACACTAGTAATCTAAATCAAATCAAAGTAGTTCCAAGATTTTTAAAAATCAAGCTGTTTTAAAAAGCATTTATTTTAAAGATCACTATTAGCTGGTGCTAGGAGAAACATTTCTACATGGATTAAAATTGTTTGAATTCATGGTCCTATAAAAAACTTTTATTTTACAAATTTTAGTTGTGCACATTTTAAACAATTTATACTGGACATTGCTGTTAAATAACATTCTATGTCAGTCGTGAGGGATTTGAGCACCCAAATTAATAGCAGCCTGACTTTTGACCACCATGTTGCTTCCATTATACGGAAAGCTTTCGACATGGTCTACCTAATAAGTAAGGGCATCTCATCTATGGACAAGTAGTCCATAACATCCCTGCATTTTCCCTTATAAGGCCCATTATTGAGTACAACACCCCATTCAGCATGTACCTCGCAAAGAGAAAGTTAAGAAAGTAATTTCTTCATAAATCGAACACAGTTAGAAATCATGATCCCATAAGCAACTTTTGTTATGCATATAAATGTTCCATTTTACATTACTTCCATGAGTTTGCTTCATCAGATCTGCCATTTTTGTGCAGAAATTGGTTGAAAATAACTAGCATGGTAGTTGTGTAGTGAAAACTGTAGTTATTTTAGTGTTTAGAGTATGTTTTGTGAATAAATGTGTGTAAATGTGAACAGACCAGATAGCATGTCCATGTTTTTTTTTTTTTTTTTTTTTGTGGTTTAGTGTTAAGGTGGTGGGGGCTACATGGTCTTGTTGTTTGTCAGGGACTCTCCTGTTCTTAAGTGCACAAAAGAAAATAATTTTCTAGGGGCTCTTGTAGGGATATCTGAAGGTAACTAAAATTAAAACTTATAACTGAGGAAGGGAAGAGAGAGAATGTACAGATTTCTAGTATACATTATTGCTCTAGAAATATGAACATTTGTTTTAACTATGAGGCAATGACTTATTATTTAAAAAGGCCTACTGGTAGTTAAGAGTACACACTCAAAAGAACTCATTGGAAGGAATGAGTTTAGAATCTGACTTCTCCTGTGGCACTTGTGACTAATACTCTGCTCTCCAGATTGTGTACTATATGAGCAGGAGCTCCTGGGTGTGGCTGCAATATCAGGTGCACATAGTCTGCTATAAAAAAAAACATGCTGTATCAACTTCCAGTCAGGGGAAAATTTTAACCTGGCTGAATGTTCTACCATTCACTTATCCCAGGTTTAGCACTGACATCTCCTCTGTAACAGAATGATGAGGTTGTCCTATCATAACTGCACTCTGCCCCCCTAAGAAGTAGATGTCTCCTGTGGTTCCTGCAGCTAATACTGTGTTCTTTAGATTGTATAACTGGTAAGATAGGAGGTTCAAATTTGACACTGGAGGATTGGTGTGTCTGTGTAGTGCTAATGTCTTGGAAGTAAACCTTCAACAACAGATATCCTGCATCCACTTTAACTCAGGAGAAAATTTAATTTACAGTTTATCCCATTCTTAGCACAAACTTCTTCTCTGCAACCCAATGCTGAGGTCATCCTGAAAAACTACACTGTATCTACTTAAGAGTCAGACTTGTGGCACATGCAGCTAATGTTGTGCTCTCTAGACTGCATCGCTATATATGTATGATGGGATTTGAATTCAACATTGTTTAACTAATATCAATGTGTGTACTGTAATTTGCAATTGCATCCATGGCAACATCTCTTATGTAACATTGCACTTAGGAGATGTATATTCCCTGGCAGGGATTACCCAATAGATCTGAATTACTGCCAAGCAATAAAACATTTTGGAATCTCAATTCTTACATCATGCTGTCTAAAAGGAACCACATGAAAGAGGTTGCATGAGTTATCTTGTGACACTTGTTGTAGATACTTTGTTGCCTAGCCTGATTAAGTACAGAAGGAGGATGTTTGAATCCAGCAATGATGCACCACTGTCTGTGGGTGTTTGTCTGTAGCTGTGTAGTGATGCTGTCCACTTGAAGCACCTTTATACATTTGTAGAAGAACATCAACATGCGAAAGAATGTTGATATCATCCACCGAAATAGCCAAGCTCAACATCTGCTACAATCAAATTGCCAATTTGCTACCGGTGCCTCCTATTGTCACTCACTAAATCAACTTAATTGGCTTGAATTCCATAATCTTCTTTTATTCCATCAGCTTTCTTTTTCCCATAAATTCGTACTACTTCCTGAAAAAAGAAAACAGCACCATCTAATCTACTAAAACTACAACCTAATCCCAGACAACTTCACTCTAGTGATAAAAGACTAAAACCAATAACACAGCAGGTGACTTCCACTTCCCTAACTACATAGGTAAAATTTAGAACTCATTACATTATAGGATCATAGGCAGTTACTAGACTATTGGCCCTGATGCTCTTATAAGCCTAGTCAAGAGTTTAGCCCATGCATAGACAAATCAGCACCCAATGCCCCTGTCCAGCAAGGACACGGATGAAATCCCAGGGAGGTATTTTCTATTTCCCATCCAGTTATCTGGATTGCACATAAAAAGGTGTAAAGAGGTACTCTGCTTGACATGGAGAGGGAGTCTATTCCATAGATGGCGGAGTCTCTGGGACACAAATCTGTCCCACCATCAAGTCCTATTGATGTCACAGACCAGGTTGAGGCCGCGTGTGCAGATTACTCAAGTGGAGCTTGTCTTGTGGATATGCAGCAGTTCCATCAAGACAGAGTCCGAGATCACCTTGTATGCAAGACAGAGATCACCTGTGAGGAGTCTGTATGAAACAGAGTAGAGGGATAGGGCTTTTAGCCTATCTGTGTATGGTAGATTTCTGATGCCATGGATTCTCCTGGTGAGGAACCTCTGTGGTCTCTCCAGCTGCTGGATGTACTTTGCGAGGTACATGCTGAATGGGGTGTTGTACTCAATAATGGACCTTATAAGGGAAAATGCAGGGATGTTATGGACTACTTTTTCATAGATGAGATGCCCTTACTTATTAGGTGGACCATGTAGAAAGCTTTCCGTATAATGGAAGCAACATGGTGGTCAAAAGTCAGGCTGCTATTAATTTGGGTGCTCAAATCCCTCACGACTGACATAGAATGTTATTTATGTGATAATTTGTGGGGACATCTCTCTCCCCAAAGGGGATGATGATGCAATTTTTTGTATTCGGCTTGAAGCCATGTTTCTGGCACCAGTCATTTGTTTGGGTGAGACCCTCTTGGAGGATGTCCACGTTACTGGGGGAATTTATGACAGCTCCCAACTTGCAGTCATCTACAAACTTAGTCAGCCATAGCCCACTGGTTTTGGCCTGTACCTCAGAAAAGTTTATCCCAAATAACAGAAGTCCCAAGATCAAACCCTGAGGTACTCCACTTGATATGTTTCTACTGCTTGAGATGGCTTCCCCAATTTTGACTAGGGGCTTCTATCACTGTGCCAGTTGCCAACCCATCTGGTAACATATGGATTGATGCCTAGTTGAGAGAGTTTATCTATTATGCCTGATTGGGGTATAGTGTCAAAGGCTGTGGCCAGGCCAAGGTAGCTGGTATGCACTGTCTTCCCCTCATCCATGGCTTTGGTGACTGTCTCAAAAAAGTCGACCAAATTTATCAGACATGACCTCCCCTTGACAAAGCCAAACTGTATGGGATCGAGTGTTTGGAGTTTGCCAATGTTCTTGTTAATGAGGTCCATGATAATCCATTCCATGGCCTTGCAGATCAGGCTAGTTAGGCTGACGGGTCTATAATTTCCAGGATTAGTGGACAGTCCACCTTTGCGTAAAGTGATGACAGTGGCTGACCTCCACTCAGCTGGGACAAAACCGGTACTCAGGCTTTGGTTGAATAGGGTGCCTAATGGTGCTGCAAGTTCCTGCCTGAGTTCATGTAGGAGGCAGCCTGGGATGTTATCAGGTCCCATGGAGGCTGTATTTTTTGCCTTTGAAAGAGCAGTGATGACCTGATCCCTAGATATAAAGGGAAGGGGGCAGGTACTGGAAATGTCCTAATTTACTGATGGGGAGGACAGAGGGCTAAAATTTTGCTGAATCTGTTAGCCAGAAAGTTTGCTATATCTACAGCATTTGTATATGTGGTGTCCTTGACCACCAGTTCTGAACAGATCTGGGTGCTACCTTTGAGCTTATGGACATATGTAAAGAAGGCCTTATGATTGTCTCTAGTAGATGTGGTCAATTTGGACTCGATGTTTACTTTGGAGGATTTCACTAGTCCTCTTATTTGCTTGTTTAGGCTAAGGAGAGATTGCTTCAAATTGGGCACCTGCTCCTTCTTGGTCTTATTTTTTTCTTTTGCTATAGAGTTTATTTATTGCAGAAGTCCACCAGACAGGTTTACTCTTCCTTCCGGAGGATGATTTAGTCCTGTCAGGTATTCCTGATTCCATGCATCTATATAAATGTTTGTATAGTAATTTGGTATAGTTTTGGATACTGGTGCCTGTTCCTAGAGAGGGGGAGGGGGCTGTGATGCTGTTTATACCATCCCTCACGAGGCTGTAATCAACTTTGGAGAAGTTTTTTTGATTGACAGGGGTCAGGGGAGATGGTGACTTCGGACATGACCGCTTTATGGTCAGATGTTACAAGGGAGGATGATACTGCTAGGATGCTGCAGTGGTCACTCATGTTGGTTAATACCAAGTCCAAGATATTATCACCTCTTGTGGGGGTATTGACTAGCTGTTCCAAAACATTTGCCTTGACAAAATTGAGGAATCTCTAGGCATTTGTGTTCTGGCAAGAGTAATTCTTCCAGTCTATGTTTGGGTAGTTAAGGTCACCAAGGATCAGTGTAAAGGGTTGAATCTTGATAGATTTAAAGAGGTCTAGATAGACAGTTTGGGTATCTTGGGTCAGATTTGGGGGCCGGTAGATAGCTATGACTTGTATAGGGGTCTTGTCAATAGTTAACTGCACCTGGAGTGTCTCCTGTGTTTCATACTGTTTGACCAGCCTGGAGGTGTGTGTAGTATGTCTTTAATATATATTGAAACTCCACCTCCTTTGACTTTACTACCACAGTTTGGGGTCTGAATGTCTGATAGGATGAGTAACCAGGTTAGTCTGGGGTGCTCTCCACAGCTTTGAACCAGGTTTCTGTGACTGCACAGATGTCAGCATTTTCCAGGGTTAAGAATGCTTGCAATGATTGCAGTTTCATGTTTAGACTCCTAGCGTTTAGCAGCATAACCTTTAATTTGTGTTTTGTTGAACTTTTTATATTGGTAGTTTTAACCTCATCACTTTTCCTAAAAAGGCATTATAGGGGACGCCATTAACTTCTGCCATTACCTCTGCCAACTCAATGTTTACTTTCAAAAAGCTACTAAAAGAACACTTAAAACTCTCATGGATATGCCCCTGCTACCCTCCAGGTTGACTCCCCAAATCATACTCACCCTCTTCCCCACTCTCTTTCTCCCTATAACTTTTATCCCTTGAAGAGGAAACTCCTCCCCATGGTGCTTCACCTGCTAATGCTCACCCTAACATTCCACAAATCTACACATTCTAACTTGAACCCAACCTCTACTCAGTAAACGAACCCTGACATCTGACCCCAACCTCCTCTTACTTATGAAACAACAAATTTTGTTCTTATAAACTAAAAGAAAGACACTTAAATGTAAAATTGATGCTACGCGCTTTCATTCTTTAATGATATCTAGAACTTCTTCAGAACTGACAACATTTAAAAAAGGTGAGGTATAATTAAGGTCCACAACGCAGAGAGAGATGTAACCATGACAACAGCATATAACTCCTGAGAACACAGTGAGGAAAAAATTAACCACTTACTTATATTTGTCTCAGGAAATGTTATTACTGGAAACCTGTGCATTATATGTAACTATTGTACTTTTAAACTTTAAAACCATGGAATATTGTTAATGTGTTTACCTATGAATATTTACATGTTATGTATAAATCTCATACTTGATTGCTATTAATCTGTTGAGCTTTTCTCCCCGGGCCTCCACTGAAAATGGGCATGTATCCAGTTGGACTCTCCCAGTCAACAAATGTAAAATAAATAATAAATAAAAATAAATTCTAATGTGCAATGTCACAACTATAAAAAAAAAAAAATCTCATGTGGTGTGTGCAGTTCAGGAAATGTTATGTACATTATGCTACTAGGTAATCTGTTCAAATCTAGCCATTATTCATTGGACTCAGTTGTGCCACAATGTCTGTGAATGTGCAGGTAGGTGACAATGTTGTCAGCTAGCTATCTTCTGGTTAGATATATGGATGTGGCTTCCTATTACAATGATTTCTGCTCGTTTTTCACTTAGAAATGCTTTCTTTGATAATGGTGATGCCATAGCATGACAACTGTCTTTCCCATGAGAGCAAGTAAGGCTTTTCCTATGGCATGAGGACATGACACTATGTTCTATATGGTTGTGCCTTTGTAAGGCATACGTTTGAGTTCATGATTATCCACACATTGTGCCTGATTGCCATTGTCTCATCACAGTGACAGCTGTATTATGCATTTCATGTGTTTAAGTATACTTAACAGCAGGCAACGTTGTATGAGAAACACACATATAAAAACGCTATTGTAAAGAAATAATAGACACACATCTCCTTTGCAGCAATAAAATGATGTCACGGCTTCAAAGACCAAAATATTTCACATTTAATGGTAATGTGGCACATTCATCTTTTCCATTTTCAGGTAACATATGTCATTACATAAGTGTTCAAAACCCTCACAGGCTGATTGTAAGCATTGCATAACCTACTGCTCTTATGCATAAATGACATCCACACTTATTATAATGTGTACAATTACATAATTATCCCTGCAGTGGCCACAATATTTTCTGTGTAAATTAGCCCACTTTCACATCCCCTACATCTACATACTTAAAAGTCATGTGCCTTTACTTTATATAAGTTGTCCATGCTTGCTCACATAATACATTTGCTTACAGGCAAATATTTTATTTTATTTTAATTTTACATTTCTTGACCGGATAGTCCGACTGGATTCATGTTTATTTTCAGCGGAGGCACGGGGAGAAAAGCTCCAAGGTAAGCAGATACAATAAAAACAATGAAAAGATATTACAAATATGGTATAGACAATCAATACATAAGCAAGCATGAATAGACAAGTTCAACAGGTTAGAGTTACTCCCTGGTGACAGTCAGAGGTAAGTTCAACAGTAATCTGATTAATTGATTTTTCACATACTTGATTAGAGGTAGCCAGGCTTGTTGCAGTGGCAAAGCCATTTAGTGCCAGATGTTGTTTGAGTCTAGTTTTAAATTGGCCTAGGGAGGAGAGCAAAGTAATATCAGCTGCAAGTGAGTTCCAGGTTCTGCCTGCAGAGTTTGCAAAGAGGGAATCACCAGCTGCATTGTTAATTTTGATTGTCTGAATTAGTAGTCTGTTCAAGGACCGAAGCAGCCGTGGATTGTTATAGGGGGTGATAAGATTTTTAAATGCCGGAGGATTATCCGGATTATAAAGGATTTTATTAGCAATAACCAGTAGGTTATATTGGATTAGACTGGGTATTTCAAGCCACCCAAGCTGGTTAAGATTGATGCAGTGGTGTGTCCTAAAAGGTAGGCCAGTGGCAAACCTGGCAATGTGATTATAACAGGTTGATAGTTTATTAAGTACAGTCTTGTTTAGATTAGAGAGTAGGGGGGATGCGTACAGAAGTGTTGAAAGTAGGTGAGAGTGAGATATGGCAATTTTTGGCTGGAGGGGTGAGGAAGGCTTTTATTCTGTAAAGTGACCCTAGTTTTTTTATTGATGGTTTTGATCGATAGGTTTACATGTAGGTTGAATTTTAGGTTATTATGAATAATGACACCTAATAGTTTTTTAGAGGGGTCTGGGGAGATTGTTGTGCCATCATTTGCATTTATGGTAAAGGTAAAAGCAGCAGACCTTTGTGTTGGTGAGAATAACAGCATTTTAGTTTTTTTTTGGGATTTAGTATCAATCAATGTTCAGAGAACCAGGTTTCTATAGTATTAAAGGTGGACTGGGTAGCAGACCATAAATCTGTAGGAGATGTAGCTGAGCAAATCTGGGTGGAGTCATCAGCATGTGGGATACAGCTGACATTTGGGATGACAATATACAAGTCGTTAATAAAGATGGAAAACAGCAGGGGTCCTAGTATAGAGCCTTGTAGTACCCAAAGGGTGTTGGGTAGTAGGTTAGAGAGCTTGTTCTGCCAAAGAACAGCCTGTTGTCTCCCATTGAGGTAGGATTTTAAACCATTAAAGGGCTTTAGAATCTAAACAGAAAGTTTGCAGGGTGTGAATCAGAAGTTGGTGGTCAACCACGTCAAATGCCTTGGAAAGATCCAAGAAGAAGGCTGAGGATATGTGATTATTGTAACGGTTATTGTTTATGGTATTGGTAAAAGCTAGTAGTGCTGAAGTAGTGCTGTAGTATGGATGGAAGCCATGTTGGGTATCTGCCATGAGGTGATTCTGGATTAGGTGGTGCATGAGTTGTTTGTGTATACATTTTTTCTTAAAGTATGCAAGTGGAGAAAGCATAGCTATTGGTCTATAATTGGAGAATTCAGTGGAGCAGCCTCCTTCATGTAGTGGGATTACGTAGGATGTTTTCCAAATGGTGGGAATTTTAGCCTCTGCTATGGTACAATTATTTAGTATTGATCCTACCCAATGCAATAGCATCAGTTGATTTTTGAAGGTATCCGGTGGGGAGTTGATCAGCAGAGATTGTGGTGGGTTTTAATTTTTTGATCAAGGTATGGATAAGTGACGTGGACACTGGTTGGAAGCTGAACGAGAGTAGGTTCATAGGGATGGTGCTATCAGGGCCAGGGGAGCTAGGAGGTAAATGGCTAGCTAGGGCTTGATTTGTCTCAGTAAAGAAACGGTTAAAACTATCTGAAACAACCTCGGGGGGGGGTATCAATGATAGCAGTGGGATAGGGGTAGAAGTTTTTCCAGGATGAAGTAGATTATTTAGACCTGCCCAGAACTTTTGAGGATTGTTCTGGTTTGCTGTTTGTAAATTAAAATGTATTGTTTTTTGTTTTGTAAAATGGATTTTTTTTAATTTAATTCCTGGCTTGCCTGCATTTAACATGATCTTGGGGGTCTTAAGTAGAGCGCCATAGAGCCCAACATTTGTTTCTACTGGTAATGTTTAGTCTAGACTCTTTAGAAAACCATGTTGCAGTTTTTGCTTTTGTTCTCTTTGAACAGGCAGGTGCATGCAAATCAAGGATTTCAAGAAATTTGTAGTTAAAATATGCAGCTGCCTCCTCTAACGGGAGGTGTTTTAGAATAGACCAGTTACAGGAGTTAAGTTCCTGCTGGAATTTGGAAGGGTCAAAGTCTTTTTTGTTTCTGACTTTTCTAAGTAAGGGTTGTTGGGGATTAATGGCTTTTTGCTTAACTATATAAGTGAGAAGGTGGTCGCTTAGGTCAACAGGGAGGGTACCAGCGGTGTACAGTTGGGGGTTACTATTTAAGAGTACCCATTCGAGTATGCTTTCTTTTTTGGTTGGGTTTACCTAGCCTGGTAGGGGTTTTTATGATTTGTATAAATGCATGCAGGTAAATATGAGTAGATGGGGATTCTGAGGAACAGGTGCCCCAGTCTATGTTAAAATCTCCAAGTAGTAGGGTTTCTTTTTTTATTTTTATTTACATTGTGTGCATGCATTTCCAGCACCATTCCATGAACATCAACACTGCTTCTGACCAAGGAAGAGTGCTTGAAATTATACAAACATGTTGAGCTGCGTGCATATTTACTGGGTATTGCTGTTTATCTCACAAAGCCTATATGATTGCTAAAATAATCCCAGGGGCTAAGACTTCACTTCTGTTGGGATTTGTTGACAAACACCTTTCTTGATTCCTTTTCTTGTAGACATCAATATTATGTTCTGATCATTGAGGACTCAGGACTAGACCAAGCCCGAGGCGGGTCTGGGCACTTAATGTGATAATCATATGAATGAAATATGTGAAATGTGTAATAATTAACTGCAGTGCCGCTATATAATCTTATGCATATGAATTTGAAGTTGGAACAGAGTGATTTATTACTGAAAATGAGTAGTGCAGAATTATTAACTTAAATGTAATAAATGCAGTGGGCTGGATTCATTGATGCTTGCACTTAGTGCTGCTGTCATGTGCACATGGTGGACATAATAGAGTGCTATTTGTATTCATTAAACAACAAAACAAGGGTAAACTGCACAATATGCTAATGAACGCTTAAGTTGTTGAGTTGCATGCTAATTATCCAATCCAGAATGACAGAACAATTCAGGAAAATATAAAATAATCCTGTACACTTAGTGCTACCTTTTGCATGAAATTCAAAACTCTTTGGAATACAGATGCAGACTCTTAGAAAAGAACAAATGTAAGGGGTTGCTGTTCCTATCATTAATCTGTATGTGCAACAGGTTTTAATTCAAGGTGCTGGTTCGGCTGCAAGTCCTTGGTCAAGAAATGGAAGGGTGTTCAGATCTTGTTTGATGTATCATGGACAACATAATCCAGAAATTGAAGAGCAATATGGCATGGACAGTAAAGCAAGAGAGAGAAAATATGCAATACCTGCTGCTGTCACCTGAGACCCCATGGAAGTCATGGAAAAGTGTCCTTGTGTAAACAAATGTATATGTAGCATTATGAAGAGTAGCTGCTGGGAATTTTCAGAGGTCCACAGTGGATATGTTAGGGGTGTCATAGGCCATAGCTTCTAGAATCTTACATCACTTTCTAACATACTTCACAACCTCTTAGAGCAAGAAATCTGGACAAAGCAATAAATAAAATTGTGACAAAGGCCCAAAAATTGGGATACTTTTTAAATATTGCTCTTAGAAACTTAGAAAGTTGATAGAATAACAAGTTTTGCATTAGCATGAGTTTTCTGAATGGTATGAAGTCTGAAACTCAAATGTCTGTCATTATATTCCAACTCCACTCTTTAATGATTTGCACTGATTTGCTAGAAAACCACAACTTTATGAAAAATGGACCAAATATATGAGGAAAAATCTGGACATTCTGCGAAAATCTCTACAGTTGAGAGGTTTGGTTTCTAAATGTAATGCTACAAAATATAGTGGATCATATCTGATTCCCACATGAGGCAGTGGAGAGTGCAAGAACCATGCAACAGT
The DNA here is from genome assembly GCF_019279795.1 of Protopterus annectens. NCBI lineage: Eukaryota > Metazoa > Chordata > Ceratodontiformes > Protopteridae > Protopterus > Protopterus annectens. The sequence continues at coordinate 680,566,976 of NC_056726.1, read as the reverse complement.
TTTAATCCATAGCACATCTCCCTGAGGTTTTTGGGAGTATAGATTGCACATACATAGGGAAGGAGGTAGATCAACAGAGAAGCATAGCAGTCTGTTAAGTCAGTTTGTCTGTAATTCCAAAAAGGATCATCTACAATGTGTTTGTACAGACCTTGGCAGTTTCAACAACAAACACATATGTCACACCTGTGACCTTTACACAGGTCTGCTAGGGGTGACTTCCTGCAAGGACTTCTAGAGGGAGATGCAGGTTATGCACTAGAACCTTGGCTCATTTTTATGTTTGACAAACAACTTTTAACACATTTTAGGATTTCACTGCAGTGAAATAGGAGTCCTGGGATCCTTGTTTTGTGACTGGTCCTGTGGCACATGCAGTTAATACTGACTTGCATACCATGTCTGCACAGAGTGTGTGAATAAAAAAATATGGTCAGAAAAAATGGCTTGGCCACACAACACTGATACTGGACTGTTCACAGCTGTGTGCACATTTATACAGTGGCCTCCTTTTATCACTCTTACACATTTTTATTGTATAATTTAACATCAAAATTCCATATTAGCATAACTCATTCTGCATGAATTTATGCCACATTTGCTATAGTTAAACAAATGGTAATATGCATATCAGATTATTATTCTTTATTTTATTTATTTATTTAACATTTGTTTACCAGGAAAGTCCGACCTGGAACAAAGCCAATTTTTAGCAGCGGCCCGGGGGAAAACTGTCCAAATGCATGTCTTTGTAACAGTCTGTTTAACATTCTGTTTATATCCTGGTCAATGTGACAACTATGTGCATGTGTCCTGTCCATCAGTAATTTTCTACATATCTACTCAGAATGCATTTGCACTCACTAACCTGCTACCATTGACAATGTGCATGTTACTTACAAAGTGTTTATTTTTTTCCCTTAATACATTCATTGGAATGATTGCACAGGTGTTCGTGATTCTTCCTATAGTTCCACATTGTCACAGGCAGGGGTTTAACAAGCAAATTACATTTTGCACTCATAAACTCTTAGTGCTATCCCCCCTTTGATACCTATCACTTAAAAATGGACACCTCTCAAAATGCTGCACCAAGCAGATAATAAATGTAAGTAACATTTTCACCAACCAGGTGGCCAGATGCAAGATATGACACCCCCCACCCCCACCCCAGCCCCAGCCATTCAGGTCCCATTTCCTTGACCTTTCCGCAACCCTTCTTCATTACATTTTATTAAAAAATAATTTCTTGTTTTAGACTGTAGAAAACAGTTGCCATAGTTTATACCCTGCCTGCACAGTACACTACAGCACTCCGGTTTTGATTAAAAAAAGGAATTTTTATTATGTTTAAACTGTAGCAAACTGCTGACTGTTTAGACCATGGTTAGACCATGGTTCGAGTGCTGCAGCACTCAGGTTTGCCCACAAATGCAATATCACCTTTTAAAAATCAGTTGCTCCTCTTGCCCAACCCTAACTATGCTACTGAATTCCTGAGATCTGAGTGCAGTTTTCCGATTTAACTTACCCTACGTCTTGTTTGTACACTTATCCCTTATATCTGATATATCTTATATATTTCTGTATTTAATTTCGCATGCATCTTAATTCTGTAATTTAACCTGCCCTTGCCTTGTATTATGCTCTCCATGCATGCTTGGTTACTAGGTTTGCCTGCAGGCAACATCTTTTGTTGCAATGGGTGCTTGAACTTTTGTGCACCTTTTTTGTGTCTGCTAATACTTGTGCTGGCCATGAACAGGGGCTACTAAACATGTAGGCTTCTGTAGCAAGTTGCATATTCAATAAACACTGCTGCTAATCTCTCTAACATGCTTACATTGCATAGGTTTAGTGCAAAGTATATATACCTGTTACTGAATCCTAGGGATTGTTTTTCAGATTTTACTTGTTAGCTTCCTTTTAGGTGAAAGCAAGTCTCATTGATATTATTTTTGTTGATTTAGTATATGGTATGCATTTGAAGAGCTTTCCAAATTCAGATATGCTTTTTGTGTCTTTTGCACTTCTTTAATTTGTCTATAGCGGTCTCATTTCTGCTTTTTCATTGGGTTATTTGTAAAGCTAATGAGAGAGGAGGTTCCCACTGTCCAGTCAACAGACCAGTAACAGATAACACCTGGAAGCCCTAGACAGCAGACCTAGTAATGCATTCACTTTAAAGGTCAGTACCACATAACCATATAGCCTATGTATGCCATCCATTTTACTTCAGTTCAGAAACAGTGACAAATTCAGAAATAAACATCTATCATGGAGCCCTATTATAATCAGATTTTACAATAACAGAAAGAAATTCATCCTGTAGAAGAAAATTTAATTCCCTGCCATTTAGAGATGAAGTCAAAAAGATCAACAAAAATCAAAAATATCAAGTCCTCCGAAAATAAGTATGAATTGAGAATTGTCACCTCTGATATAGACAACTACTAAACTTTATTTTGCTATGCCAAAAAAATTAAAGAGAATGTCCAGAAATATTCAGAGCTAATATGCAACACTTTCTCACCCCATGAGGACTTAACCAATAAAACAGAGGAAGGATTCAGGTCTAACTAAGCTACTGGCATGACTCTGTTTAATATGAAAGGTTGTTAAGATAAACCTGATGCTTGGCATTGGCTATTTGTCCTTATGGAAAGATTTCTGTGCACTGTGTCTGATTTTTTTTACTGCTTCCTTGTCAGATGTCTTTGCTCAAGCTTATTTTCCTTTTGAATGTGGGTTGCAAATTTATAGTGTCAGCTTAATATTAGCATACAGATTTCTTGCTTTAAATAAAGTCTATAAATATTTATGTGCTGAGTTCATTTAATTTGTCTAGAAGGCTTCAGCACTCAATGTAATATTTCACTTTGTATATTTGCTGCTTGAAACATTCAGTTCTACACATGATTTGTGATTATGATTGATATTGCAATAGTGTGTATCCCATCTGTTTAAAGTACACTGTAATAGCACGTAGTATCATTTTGGAGTCAATAAAACATTGACATGTCACAGATTTGTACTGATGCAAATTCATTGCAAGGGACGTCATGGTGACTTGGCTGTTTTATATCATATGGGAATATTCACATATAAGTAGTCATAGTGAAGTAATGATACATTTATATGATACAGGTATGAAGGTGTGCATTTGTTAGTAGTCAAAGGGATCTAAATTTATAAGTTGTATCACTGCACAGAGCAACTTTTCCTTATCCCCTACCCCTGGAATGTAAATTTATGTATAAGCAAATTCTGAGTGCTATGATTTTGCCCCCTCTGATATGATTTTTTTGGATAGACCCATGCTGTGATTTTCAAAGCTGAGAGATTGAGAGATACCATAGTAAATCTAAATAAAGGGGTTTAGTTCAGACGGTTATGCTTTTGGTTTGTACGTCTACATCAAAGAAGTAGGATAATCATTAGAAGCTATTTTGTTAGTATCAGTCTGATAGCATAATATACCTTCCAAATGTAACATATTTACATTAAAATGACACATTTAAGTCACTTCTTGATGGCATATTTACTTTTATTTATCTTATTTGACATTTGATTACCAGGAAAGTCCAACTGGGATAATATTTCATTTTCAGCAGAGACAAGGGGAGAAAAGATCCACACTGAAATAATATGCTTGCAGTTAAATAATAAAGTTATTACAGGACCTAATACAGAAGAATATCATATTAACTAAGTAAAAATTCAAAACTCTGGTTCATATAGTGTGAACATATATATAAAGAGTACAAATATTTGGACAGTGATAAGTTGAAAAAAAGAACATTGTCAATACTCAAAGAGTTCTCAAGTTGCAGTTAATAGAAATGACATTCAGCACACTAAATACACATTTTTGGAACAGAAATGACTAGACAGCATAGCCAGGGAAAAATTATATTTGACATTTAACTAAGAAGTAGATTGACTATGTTTATAGACGAGGAAATTGGTAAGCAATATGCTGCAGATAAGATTGGCAGTGGAAGGGTATATTCCACTGTCACCAAATAAATCAAGTCACCAGTATTTAGGAGTCATAAGAAAATTCAGAAATGAGAATTGGATTAGACAAGTGTGTGAATGCCAACATTAATACAACAATACAAGGCCTGCCACAAATTATTATTTACACAGTGAAAAATTAGTTAAAATAGGCAAAGGAGCCACAATAAACATCAGAAATAAGAATGTTTTCTGCAGAGCTAAATATAGGCTATGTTGTAAATACAGTACCAGTGAGCTCTGTCTATATGACTGTAGGTTCATAGGTTAGTACTAAACTAACTGCCATGAGGGCCATTTTAAGCCTAGCCAATTATTCTATGTGAGAATCAAACCCTGCACCTTGCATTTTTAAGGCAAACAGCTTAACCATTATGCCACTGCCCATCAAATAATCAGCACTGCCAAGTCTTGAACCCAGGACGCTGTATACCACAGCCACAGCAAATTACTACTAAGCCATTTGTACACTTCATTTGACACAAATTAAATATTGCAACAACAGTCTCAGCAAAGAATATTAAAATTAAGTTAAATATGTGCTACTACAAGTTAAATAAATATTCCTGTTAAGCTATTTAACTGCACAAAAGGTATGTGTTACTGAAATTATTTTTTGCTGCAGATATTTCTAATTTAGCATGTCTAAGATCACTGGTCCCTACTAGAACATTGCGATGTACATAATTATATGCAATATTTGTAATATTATGCTGCATATTTTTGTACCTTCTCATTTAATTGTATAAATCTAACTTCAGTTCTAAGGCAGTAGACTGGATTAGGAGGTGCTTCTCAAATCTCATTCCAAGTCATCACAGCATAGTCTCCAACAAACACTGCAGACTGACTTCATCAGCTTAAGCAAATGGAAAACAAACAAAAACAGTTTTAGCTAGTTTTAAACAAGTCCACAATAAAGCCATTCACCTCACCATAAAGGCAAGGCTATGTACCATCTCTATTGCTGAAAAGAAAAAAATCACTAACCAGATACTTGGAGTGTTACAGCAAAGAAGTCTGGCCTTTGTCATTTACCCCACCTTATCCATCAACATGCATACGGAATTAATAGATAACAAAAACTTAGCATGACTAAACCTCTAAACTATCAAGCTTTCCCTCTCCTAGGGTTCCTATCAGTTTCTCAAAACTTCAGCAGTTCGAACACCATATGTTTGAACTGAGAAGTTCAAAAACTGATCATCGCAAAGCCGCGGAACACCAAATTCTTTCCTAGGAAAGAATTTGGTGGGCCGTTTCTGTGGCTTCGCTACTGTGGAAAGTTACAGGTCAGGTTCAGGTAAGTGTGCAATTGTGCGGACGTTAGGGTTAGGGCACGGATTAGATGAGTTAGGGTTAGGGCACAGGTGAGGTGGGTGTGCAAAAGTGACAGACTTTAGGGTTAGGGCGGGATAGGTGAGTTAGGATTAGGGCTCGGGTCAGGTGAATGTGTGATAGTGACAGACTTTAGGGTTAGGGTGGGATAGGTGATTTAGGGTTAGGGCGTGGGTCAAGTGAGTGTGCGATAGTGACGGACCTTAGGGTTAGGGTTTGGGCTAAGGTAAGGGGATAGATAGTGTAGGTACAGTTTAGTGTAGGGTTAAATGTATGATTTTAAGTGTATGTGTGTGGATTGCTGTTTTTTTGGTGTGCTTGTGTTGTGTGTGTGTTTCTTGGAACAGCAATTTTTTTTCCCTGGGAAAAAAATTGCTGTTCTAAGCCTTCGATGTTTTTCCACTTCGAGGTTAGAAGTTCGAACATATGGTGTCCAATCTTCTGCCATTTCGTCAAAGTGATATAGACCCCTCTCCTATAGTCTGCCAATGTCTCAGTATAAATGTACTAATTAAAAGGTTAAATAGAGACTACTTATTTTTATTTACTTGAATAGTAATGTTAACATAATATAAATTAGTTAGCAGAATCTATTGGTTTGTGTTAACCAGTGTGATTCTCTTGGAAAAAGTCATGTGGTTGCCAGTGAGAAGTTGAGCCCCCCCCCCAAGATTAACATCCTTACCTATACATTTATAATGTGGCTTTGCACCCATATGTAGCAAACATTTAACCAGGGAAACTCACTACTCTTTCCAAAGTGCTAACTTGAAAGCATCAGCATTCATTCCCATCTGCCTTTGGATTGGCCATTGGTGAGAAACCTTTTTCAAAAACAGTGCCTGCTGCTTGGAATCATCTACTCAGTGTGATACACATCCACAAAACTCCAAAGGATTTCAAAACTAAATCTCCTATTGAAAAAATGCAAATTAAAACAGTTGCAAATTCTTTATTAACAAAGGTTGTCAACTGGCTACTAGTCCACTGGTTACCTAATATCTTGCATGTATTTAAAATATGTTTTAACCTGATTGTTTCTAATGTGAAACTAAATCTATAAAAAACAGATTTTTGAAATAATTAACATGTGTAACTATCCTACTAAAGAAATACCATACCTAACATTATTTATGTATATCTATATCTATCTATCTATCTATCTATCTATCTATCTATCTATCTATCTATCTAACAGTATCTGTTTATACAGAGATGCTGACTATATAAAACCCTTGCATGATAAAGCTAAGATAATTTTATATATATTATATAGTAAGCATGGATTATAAAATAATGCCTATGATCTATATGTATGTGATAAACTAACAGTTAAAAGATAGACACATTGATGGCAAGTGTTCATTGTTGCATTCATACTATGCATTGTGTACCATTCTGTGTTATTAGAGGCTACATGAATGTCATAAATTATATATTAATTAGTAAATATTTGTTGTTTATAATTACTCCATGAGAGCTTAAGATGTTGCAGAAAAAGGTCAAGAGACCAGTCCATCTACTCAGTTAAGAAATAATAAATACATTGGTAAATAAATAAATTATTACTTGTAAGCTTACAACAATGTAGTTTCCTTTTTGCCAAGTTGTGACATCTATATGGAAATCAAAGGTATTGGAGGAAAGACCTCAAATTGGGGTACTGGAGAGGGCAACCTGCCCTGCAAATTGTGCTTTAAAATTAAGTGTTTTTGAAGTTGACGTGGCTGCCTGATGAGGCAGTAAGAACTTATGGATAGCAGGTGGGGCATTAGTCACTGTAGCTTTCCTACAATAATTAAATGAACAAGCACAAGAATCTGTCTAGTTCCAACCTCACTGATACAAGTGTTAAGGAGAAAATAAAAAACAGAAAAACTAGTAGTCTTAAAATTTTGTTGATTAGGTCAGCCACAATAATGTCCAAAAATCATGAAACCCAGGTAGTGTTCCAAAGCAAAAAGCCTTTATTTGTCACAGACAAGCGATCCTCAGTAACAAAAAATCAGAAATACTTTACGATGGTAAATATATCAGCTTTTATACAATTAGAAGTAGGTGTGGAAAATATATATATTTCTTTTTATTTTAAACCAGCCTATTCCAGGCAAACAATATAAACAGGGCCGTAAAAGTGCATTTAAGAACAGCAAGTACCCTCTCCCATACACTGCTACTGATTAGATCAAATTAAATCCTAATTAAGAAAACATTACCTATTTGCCATCCACATCTAAAATCAGGTATTAAGAAAAGTATAACATACATATAAAAAGTCAAGAAAATATGAATACCTCAGAATGGTTAGCTGCACAAAACCAAACAGTCAACAGGCAAAGAACAAGCAGAGTGCAGTTCCACGGCTGATAAAAGATGAAATTCTAAATCCAATTGTAGTCAAAAAGTTTAATAAAAAGATGAGCGCTTTCATAATTTAAACAATTGCTTCTTCAGATCACAAAAAGACCAAAAAGTTTGTCCTTTTAAATAGCTCTCTTCCTGAGCACATTTACTTTTTTACATATCACATAACTAGTTAATGTTAATTGATGGAGTATTTAAACATGTGTTTTTTTCAGTGGTGGCTGGTGACTTCAAATCAAAGGGGGGCTGCAGGAGACATCTGAATGTGTGGGGTCTATGGGAAGGGGTGCAGCCAACGAGAAAGGGGAGGAGCTATGCTCAAAACCACAAAAAACTAAATTTAATTAAATACGCTGCCCTGGTGCCAAACCGTCATTATGAGAGTCCAATCAAGACAAAATGAAGTGTAGAAGAATAAAAATATTTCAATGCATTGGCTGCATGACAGCTTACTTAATATCTAGATGGAAACAAAAAGGTTGTGAGGCATGAAAAAATAAATTACTTTTTAAATACATTACTGGAATGCCAGTCAAAATCAAGTATAAGAAAAACAAGCAGCACTCAATTCAAACCATTTCTCCTTGCACTGCAGTTCTAATTATAATTTATATTCAGCCTTATTAAAGTACCATGTAACATGCTGAAAGTAGCAATCTCTGTGATGCCCCCACTTGTAAAAATGTTTCTTATCCAAAAAAGACCTGCTGCCTGACAACTACATCTACTTGTTTCATGGGGAAAACATGATCAAAGTATAAAATGAAAAGCAAACAAGAAACAAGCTCAAAATACATTGCTTAAAGGATTACTGTACAGGCTATGGACCACACATTATAGATTGGCATTCTGTTTACTTTACGGTAAAGCCTGCAGAGATGACTGGAAGCCTCCAACAAGTGTAATGAGCTTTTTAAAATAATGTAATCCTGTCCTTTATTACAAATACCGTCATATGCATTTCAGTACCCAAGACTTATACATTATCTAGTTAAGTATTCCCTGCATGGCAGCAGAAAGGCTTTCAATGTTGGCAATTATTTAACAGTATGCTTATTAAAGCTTGCAAACAAAAGAAAGGCAGGACACTGCTGTATAAATACTTTTAATCCACCAAAAGATTCACAGGTTAGCGCTTTCGGGATAAACCCTTCTTCAGACAATATAAAATCATTGCACAACAGTTATATACATTGTAGCTGGTTCAACAAAGTTTAAAAGGACCAATCAGATAAAAACATTTAAAAAACATTTAATAAAAAACACGCCTCTTTTGCAATGCCGGTTTTAAAGGGACCAGGTCATTTAAACCTGGTTCCCTATGTGCTTGTAATTCTATAATCCATCTTGCTTCTAAAAACTCTGTATTTGCTTTAACATCACCTCCTCGTATATTCATAGTCACATTGGCTATCACTCTAAATTTAAAAGAGTGTGTAGGGAAAGACTCAACATGTTTATATAACGCATTATGTATATCTTTATTCCTTATGGCACAAATATGTTGTAATATCCTGACTTTGAACATTTTATTAGTCAAGCCAACATAGAATGAGGTGCATGTTGAACATTCAGCTATATATACTATGTTTTCTGTTCTACAGTTCGCTCTGCCTTTAAATTCAAATACCTTACCACTGTTGGGATGTTGGAATTTGCTATTATTTTTATTGATATAAGGACAGGCTTTACAATTGCCACATATTGTGGTGCCTATATTCATGAGGGGTTGTCTAATATTATGGACATTATTTTCAGTGCATAACAAATCTTTTAGATTTTTGTTACGCCTATAGCCAATGCATGGTCTAAGACCCACTAGCTCACTCAACCTCTTATTAAAGCTTGCTTGCATCTTAAAATCTTGGACAAGCTTACCTGATGGTCATTAAAACATTGCTACTTAAACACAGAGCAACAGGCTCCTTCTGAGTAATAAGCATAAATCAACAGTACAAAAATATGACAGAAACCCGACCATTCTGCAAAATCAAGGACAGATAAAAAGCCACTGTAGTACTTGTGTCTACCTTGAATGGGGGAATACTCTGCACTTTACACTGCATAACTGCTCCTTACCTTGCTTGGACACATCCAGAGTCACTACATGGTGGAGTGGGGTGCAACAAGTATGTCACAATTTGAAATGTCTCTGGCTGACTGTGATGGCCTTGACACACTTGTCATACCTCTCAACCTCAGAGCAAGAAATCTGGACAAAGCCATACACAGAAGTGGGACAAAGGCCCAAAAATAAGGACAATTGTTAAATATTGCTCTTATAAACTCAGAAAGATAATAGAATAGTAGGTCTTGCATTAGTATGAATTTTCTGAAGGGTATGAAATCTGAAACTCAGATGTCTGTCATTATTTTCTAACTTCAGTCTTTAATGATTTGCTACTAATTTGCCAAAAAAAACCCACAGTTTTATGAAAAATGGACCAAAAATGTGATGCGAAAATATAAAATAGCCACACAATGCAGTTGGGAACCTGTCAAAGTAGGGACACTTTTTTAATATTAGTACTGCTAACTTGAGCAGCTGACAAAATAAAAGAATCTACATGCATTTCTGAAATAAAAGTAATCTATAACTCTAATTATTATAGCTATTTCTCAATTGTAAACCCTCCATGTTTTCTTCCAAAATTGGTGTTTTGCGGAGGGATTATTAGGGGAAGAGCAACATTTTGATCCAAAATCGGGGACACTTGAGAGGTTTGGCTATGCCTAATTCTATAAAGCAATTTATTTGCATGTACCACTCAACTTGTTAATGCAATAAATCTGGACAAGGCCAAATATATTGGGGGAACATATAAACAGTACTAAAAATTGCTCTTGTATAAACTGAGACAGTTGATAGAATAACAGGTCTTACAACTTTAGCATGCATTTTTCTGAAGGTTATGAAGTCTGAAACTCAGTGTCTGTCATTATTTAGTGACTTAATTCCTAAATGATTTGCCAGAAAACCACAAATTTTATGAGGAACAATCCAAAAATAAGAAGCAAAACTCTATTCATTCTGTGAAAATCTGGACATTTGGGAGGTATAGTTCAGCTGGGGCTGTCTTTGAATTTGCCACCCTTTCCCCTCACAAAATCATGGTCAAATGGAGCCTCTCCCCTGCAGCCATTCCAATGATCCATTACTTGGCTATTTCACTCCATTTACCATAAACACTAATGTGCATACTGCTTTACTTCTGTTATGATTTGGAGTTCATTTCAAAGTTTTATTTTGCATTTTACAGCACAAACACTAAGACATCTGCTAAACAAAGCAATGCAGTCTCACAACGAAAACAGACTTAGCATTAAAACTTCTCATCCCTTGCAACTCACATTCATTGAAACAGCATTGAAACCCACATTCAAAGAAAATACATTTTGCCAGTGGCAGATAAAGATTAACTTTAGGCTATTTTCAAATCATAGGCCCCTTGCACATGAAACATACATGTGCTCTTTGATACACCATCCTGATTGTACTAAATTATATTCCTTGTACAATACAGTACAGTTGTTAGAGGGTGTTTTAAATTTATTGTTTTGGACATTTTCCCAGTAAACAATGAAACAAAATACATGCACCAATAATGACAAAACTGTCCTATTCAGAACATTTTTCCAGTAAACAATAAAACAAAATGCATGCACCAGTAATGACAAAACTGCCCAGTTCAGAACATTTCCATCATAAAAGTCTACTCAGACTTCTACAGTCCACTGTTATCAGTAAATATGCACAATCTCTGAAAAAGTAACAGTCATCTAAATCATTCCACATTAACACAATCTGTATCTAATGAAGAGGTTGCTGCTAGCAAACACCTTTATATTTCATGGTTTCATCAAAAAATAGAGTGTCTGCTGCCCCTGAGGAATAAATTGCCTATATTACATTAAAAAATGATAAGCTAGTAATATTGCAATAGGAAATGGATGGCAAATTGATAACAGGTTCATAGTTAGTATCTTCGCTCAAAAGGGCATTCTTAGTATGGCAGCATCCACCCTTGTAGAAGTAGAACCCACAGCCTTCTGCATCAGAAGCAAGCACACAACCTGTTGTGCTATTAACAATGCAAGCAGACTCAGCATAAGCAGCACTAAACTTCTCTTCCCCTGCAGCTCTCAGCTCCTTGCAAAATCTACTCAATACTCAACTGCATCTCAACTTTGCAGCACAAGAAATCTGGAAAAAGCCAAAATTTATTGGGGGGTATCAAAAGCTCAAAAACCAGGGACACATTAAACATTGCTTGTATAATCTTGGAAAGTTGCTAGAATAAAATGCTGTGTTACCACCATACAGTTTACTGCCAAGGTCCCTGTGCAAAACAGTCGGAGCAACATATCACTACGTCAAATCATCTGCTTTGTGAAAGAGAGCAAGACTGAAACTTAAATGGCTATCAGCTAGTGAATTCATTTCTCACCATAGCTGTCAACCTCTTAGCATAAAACACCTGGACAAACCCAGCAATGAGGGAATGCAGCCCTCAAACATATTCAATGAATTCAGTTCTTGCCATAGCTGTCAACCTTAGCACAAAAAACCTGGACAAAGCCAATAATGGGGGAATACAGTTCCAAAAATAGGGACAAATTTCAAATATTCATCTTATAAACTTAGAAAATTGCTAGAATAAAAGGTTTTGTGTTACTATGCATTTTCTGAAGGATATTAAGTCTGAAATTCAAATGCCTGTCAATTTTACTTATTTTACATTTGTTAACCAGGAAAGTCTGATGGAACAAAAACAATTTCAGCAGAAGCCCAGGGAGAAATACTGCAGATGCATGTCTTTGTAAAATGGCAAGACACCAGAGCAAACCCACACAAACACAGGGAGGAGATGCAGACTCCACACAGAAGACACCCCACCCAAGAATCAAACCAGAAAAAGCTATAGTTGTGAGCAACAGTGCTACCACTGCACCATTAAACATCCAAGGGTTTAAACATTCAGAAACCTGAAGTCTGAAATTCAAATGCTTGTCAATTTTATTTAACATTTGTTAATCAGGACAGTCTGACTTGGAACAAAAAAACAATTTTCAGCAGAGGCCCAGGTAGAAATAATGCAGACACATGTCTTTGTAACATGGGATACACATAAGCCAACCCACACAAACACAGGGAGAAGATGCAGACCCCACACAGAAGGCACCCCAGCCAAGAATGAAACCTAAAAACCTGCAGTTATAAGGCAGCAATGCTACCACTGTACCATCAAACATCTAAACATCGAGACATTTAGAAACCACAGATATTATGAGGAACAGAACAGATCAAATGTTGTTTGTCTTTCGGCTTTTTCCCTAAAGCTAATTGATGTTTAACATGTGACATTTCAAACAGCTATACATTAAATAGCTGCATTTCACATTAGTTCTGTTTGTCTGATGAAGTCTTGCTCATAGAAGCAAGACAAAAGCGCTTACACTGCTTGTTTTTTAGGAATTAAAACTTGTCTCAGTGGATTATAACTTGCCTCAGTGGATTATATTTTGTTCGTTGGATTTGTCTTGCCACCTGTGGTTGTTTTTCAGCATTTGTTGCAGTTATTTTTTTACAAGTTTGTTAGTAGCTCAGAAAAAATGTCATGACTTTGCAGTTGAGAGAGAAAAAAAAAACTCCTGTCATGAACAGTTTTCATGTTTACAGCCCCAAACAACATGTCTATACAATGAAATGCAGTAGCAAAACCACACAAAAATACAAAAAACAGTGGATGAATTGTGATGAATAAAGCCTTGTTGCTTTCCTCAAAACTGAGAAGAGAAATACTTTAAGTAAATGCTTGCAGGGGCTGCACTCCTCTCACTTCTAAATATACTGCCATTAAGACTGCTGAATCTCAGGGAAAAGCACAAGTCAGAAACTTGTTTTGCAGTTTTGGGTGGTCACAATTTCCATCTTCAAAATTATGACTAGCACTCCACCCAACACATGAGTTTTAAGTATCAGAAAAGCAAACCTCTTTGGCCACGATTAAATAGGTCATCTGAAATTTGCAGGCAATGATAATTCCATTTACAGAAGAAAAACATGAACACAGTGCATCCATATTTTGTTTTTGAGATTTTTGAGCTATGGTTCACATCACATTCTACTGAACTGATACTTCTAACATCAGTCATAAACAAAAAGCTCCTTTTTCACACCTAGCGAGAGATCTGATACCAGAAAGAAAACCAAAATGAAGGAATAAGACGATGGTATTAGACATTGTATTCACAAATTTAAAGGAGCAGGTGAGACTAAACAAGTCATTTCCAACAATGTCCTCTGTTATTCTCTACAAACCCTTACTGTATCACAAATGTTGAAAGCTCAGTGATGACATCATATTGTAAATGGTAAAAAAACAGAAAGCAGTGTAATTTTGATGTTCCCCCATCCCTTTTACACATTCCAACTTATCATATGTTGCTTTCCTGTCCTAGAGCTCCTAACTGTATTTTCCCCACTGCTGTCCCTGGCTATTCCATAGGTAGTTTAGGAAATGGATAATGTAGTATGGAATGAAGCCTCTAGCAGCATCATAAACACTACTTTGTATGTAGGATATGTATTGGAATGTCCCAACTGGATGGAACTGCTGATGTCAATTGCACCGATGGACATAATGGCAGTCATTTCCAGATTCACTCTCAAATGCTGAGTTTTTATCACAAATCTGTCTTGGCATCATCACATTTCCCCATTCCCAAGGGAATACAAAATCACAAAGATAAGTCCCACCAAAACTATTTGGAGCTCTTGAGAAAGCAAAATCCCTCTCCTTTCCATTCAACCTTCTACGGCTCCTCTAGTGACGGAGACAATAATCAGTCTCTAGTTGCCTGGGTCACAGTCAGGACTGCATATCACTATAACATGGATCAAGTGCTCACTGCAGATGTTTTTAAATATTAATTAGTAGTAGGTTTATTCAGTTATTTGTGGTATATGTGCAAAATTCTAACAGAATTTTTAGAGATAATGTCATGGAAGGACATTTCCATCTCAAAGCTTGCCTGTCTAGTTAAAATACTATGTTTTCTGTTAAATGATATTAAAATGCCTGACAAACATTTACAATTTCACAGAGTCAAAGGGGGTGTTATGTGACTTACAACATGATGACCTTCATGGAGCATGATTGTTATTTTCCATTGCGTGATTTCCTTAACACACATTTATTTGCCAGGTTTGGTCTTGAAGCTTTTTTGGTCCTAGTAGGCAATAGCAAGTTTGTTATTATGCAGCCAGTCATTTGTTAGCACTAGTTTTGACAGTTACTAGGATATGATGTGTCTTTATGGTTGTATCACATATCATCTGCTTCAAGAGTAGCTTTCAGACAATACTAGGTCATGTAATGCCTTGAAGGAAAGACAAATACCACCCCTTAGGAATCTATATATCAGTGAAAAAAAAATGACAGTTTGAAAATTCATTTAGTTGACCTGCATACATTTTGTTTTCTAATTTTCTATTCCATGTATTTTCTTAAGCATCTCTGAACATTTCTCTGCCTGAGTCACATGTTTAGTTTGAAACAGAAGGTAAACAATATAGTTAATGATAATGCACAGTACTGAAGCATGTGTGTTTCTACATCTTGATGCTTTCAGCTTGAAGTGTAGTTGAGAACCATGTTGAAAGCACATTAGGGTTCGCAGGTTAGATTGGATATTTTTAATAAAGGTGACTTTATTATCCACCATTGCTCCTAAGTGTCTGATCTGGAAGACTGTCCTTAGTGGATGTCCATCTGTCTTTCAGACAAATTCAGCATTTTTTTTAATTCTGGCCAAACATCTTTTATTCTTCTTCTTCAAAGATGAGACATTGTTATTATACCAGCTATGCATTTTATCTAATTTTTTATTGCAACAAGTCTACATTTATTAAATATGTGAACACATTACTTGAATATTTAGTAATCTAAAGTGATTTTCCTTCTTAATGTAAATAAAATATCTCAACTAGAAGATTCCCAGGAAACTCACTGCATTCTATTATTTACTGTTTGATCTGCTCAGTGATGTGTATGTTTATTTTCAGCATGATAAACTTATCAAAATATATGCAGAACCATGAAAAATCTTTAGCAATATCCAAGTAGGTTGTAAATCTAGTGTAGTAGAGCCTTAGTGTAGCACTGCTAACCTTTTATAAAAATTACATAAGATTTAAAAGAAATAATGTACCTCTAAAAACCTGTACTGTTGAAAGTCAAAAAAGTATGCTTCCTCAGTACTTCTATGAAGTCCATTGCTATTATCTCTACCAGTTCCTGAGAGGAACCTTTGAACATTGGAAATTAAGGTTTTCTAAAAAAAAACTTGAGTCCCATATGCTTCATGATGACATTCATTTTAATGTTTGAAATCTGTTTAGAGGTTTTAGCCTACCTTTTTAAATAATTTGTAAATACTTCATTGTCATAAATAACCTGCGTTCATGTTTTCTTGTTTTTGGAAATGAATAAAAATATTTAAAAAAAAAAAGATGCCAGTCATGAAGCTGTGAACTTGAGAATGTTACAACCCACAATGATCACTGTTTGCACTCAAACTTTTAAATAATGTTTTCAGGCAAGGTGTTAGCATAACTCGGCAGCTATGAGAAAATAGAGGAGCCGCCCCTCCTTACCCAAACACATTGTGCAGAGTCAGGCAAGTGAGGCAGCCGTGGGGGAGATTTCAAGTTGGGGAGGGGTTTAGAATAACTTTTTAGGCATCAGTCGGGTGGGGAATTTAGTCATACTGGAATGGGAGGGGAGTCTTTGGGTATAGGGATTTGGAGGAGAGTTTTAGGTTTAGGAAATTTAGGTTTAGAGATTTGGTGATCTTTGAATTTAGGTTTAACGACAGGGTGTAGAGTTTTAAGTTTAAGGAGATAATTAGAGTAGGAACACTGTTTATGGTTTAGGCAGGAAGTGGTGAATTTGCATTTAAGGTGAGGAGAGATTTACATAAAATTACATTAAAAAATTATAAGCTAGTAAAATTGCAATAGGAAATGGATGGCAAACTGATAACAGGTTCATAGTTAGTATCTTCGCTCAAAAGGGCATTCTTAGTATGGCAGCATCCACCCTTGTGGAAGTAGAGCCCACAGCCTTCTGCATCAGAAGCAAGCACACAACCTGTTGTACTATTAACAATGCAAGCAGACTCAGCATAAGCAGCACTAAACTTCTCTTCCCCTGCAGCTCTCAGCTCCTTGCAAAATCTACTCAATACTCAACTGCATCTCAACTGTGCAGCACAAGAAATCTGGAAAAAGCCAAAATTTATTGGGGGGTATCAAAAGCCCAAAACCCACTGACACATTAAACATTGCTTGTATAATCTTGGAAAGTTGCTAGAATAAAATGCTGTTTTACCACCATACAGTTTACTGCCAAGGTCCCTGTGCAAAACAGTCGGAGCAACATATCACTACGTCAAATCATCTGCTTTGTGAAAGAGAGCAAGACTGAAACTTAAATGGCTATCAGTTAGTGAATTCATTTCTCACCATAGCTGTCAACCTCTTAGCACAAAACACCTGGCAAACCCAGCAATGAGGGAATGCAGCCCTCAAACATATTCAGTGAATTCAGTTCTTGCCATAGATGTCAGCCTTAGCACAAAAAACCTGGACAAAGCCAATAATAGGCGAATACAGTCCCAAAAATAATGACAAATTTAAATATTCATCTTATAAACTTAGAAAATTGCTAGAATAAAAGGTTTTGTGTTACTATGCATTTTCTGAAGGATATTAAGTCTGAAATTCAAATGCCTGTCAATTTTACTTATTTTACATTTGTTAACCAGGAAAGTCTGAAGGAACAAAAACAATTTCAGCAGAAGCCCAGGGAGAAATACTGCAGATGCATGTCTTTGTAAAATGGCAAGACACCAGAGCAAACCCACACAAACACAGGGAGGAGATGCAGACTCCACACAGAAGACACCCCACCCAAGAATCAAACCAGAAAAAGCTATAGTTGTGAGCAACAATGCTACCACTGCACCATTAAACATCCAAGGGTTTAAACATTCAGAAACCTGAAGTCTGAAATTCAAATGCTTGTCAATTTTATTTAACATTTGTTAATCAGGACAGTCTGACTTGGAACAAAAAAACAATTTTCAGCAGAGGCCCAGGAAGAAATAATGCAGACACATGTCTTTGTAACATGGGAGGACACATAAGCCAACCCACACAAACACAGGGAGAAGATGCAGACCCCACACAGAAGGCACCCCAGCCAAGAATGAAACCTAAAAACCTGCAGCTATAAGGCAGCAATGCTACCACTGTACCATCAAACATCTAAGCATTGAGACATTTAGAAACCACAGATATTATGAGGAACAGAACAGATCAAATGTTGTTTGTCTTTCGGCTTTTTCCCTAAAGCTAATTGATGTTTAACATGTGACATTTCAAACAGCTATACTTTAAATAGCTGCATTTCACATTAGTTCTGTTTGTCTGATGAAGTTTTGCTCATAGAAGCAAGACAAAAGCGCTTACACTACTTGCTTTTTAGGAATTAAAACTTGTCTCAGTGGATTATAACTTGCCTCAGTGGATTATATTTTGTTCGTTGGATTTGTCTTGCCACATGTGGTTGTTTTTCAGCATTTGTTGCAGTTATTTTTTACAAGTTTGTTAGTAGCTCAGAAAAAATGTCATGACTTTGCAGTTGAGAGAGAGCAAAAAAAACACTTGTCATGAACAGTTTTCATGTTTACAGCCCCAAACAACATGTCTATACAATGAAATGCAGTAGCAAAACGACACAAAAATACAAAAAACAGTGGATGAATTTTTTGTTACTGGTAATCACTTGACTGTGATGAATAAAGCCTTGTTGCTTTCCTCAAAACTGAGAAGAGAAATACTTTAAGTAAATGCTTGCAGGGGCTGCACTCCTCTCACTTCTAAATATACTGCCATTAAGACTGCTGCATCTCGGGGAAAAGCACAAGTCAGAAACTTGTTTTGCAGTTTTGGGTGGTCACAATTTCCATCTTCAAAATTATGACTAGCACTCCACCCAACACATGAGTTTTAAGTATCAGAAAATCAAACCTCTTTGGCCACGATTAAATAGGTCATCTGAAATTTGCAGGCAATGATAATTCCATTTACAGAAGAAAAACATGAACACACTGCATCCATATTTTCTTTTTGAGATTTTTGAGCTATAGTTCACATCACATTCTACTGAACTGATACTTCTAACATCAGTCATAAACAAAAAGCTCCTTTTTCACACCTAGCGAGAGATCTGATACCAGAAAGAAAACCAAAATGAAGGAATAAGACGATGGTATTAGACATTACATTCACAAATTTAAAGGAGCAGGTGAGACTAAATAAGTCATTTCCAACAATGTCCTCTGTTATTCTCTACAAACCCTTCCTGTATCACAAATGTTGAAAGCTCAGTGATGACATCATATTGTAAATGGTAAAAAAACAGAAAGCAGTGTAATTTTGATGTTCCCCCATCCCTTTTACACATTCCAACTTATCATATGTTGCTTTCCTGTCCTAGAGCTCCTAACTGTATTTTCCCCACTGCTGCCCCTGGCTCTTCCATAGGTAGTTTGGGAAATGGATAATGTGGTATGGAATGAAGCCTCTAGCAGCATCATAAACACTACCTTGTATGTAGGATATGTATTGGAATGTCCCAACTGGATGGAGCTGCTGATGTCAATTGCACCACTGGACATAATGGCAGTCATTTCCAGATTCACTCTCAAATGCTGAGTTTTTATCACAAATCTGTCTTGGCATCATCACATTTCCCCATTCCCAAGGGAATACAAAATCACAGAGATAAGTCCCACCAAAACTATTTGGAGCTCTTGAGAAGGCAAAATCCCTCTCCTTTCCATTCAACCTTCTACGGCTCCTCTAGAGACGGAGACAATAATCAGTCTCTAGTTGCCTGGGTCACAGTCAGGACTGCATATCACTATAACATGGATCAAGTGCTCACTGCAGATGTTTTTAAATATTAATTAGTAGTAGGTTTATTCAGTTATTTTTGGTATATGTGCAAAATCCTAACAGAATTTTTAGAGATAATGTCATGGAAGGACATTTCCATCTCAAAGCTTGCCTGTCTAGTTAAAATACTATGTTTTCTGTTAAATGATATTAAAATGCCTGACAAACATTTACAATTTCACAGAGTCAAAGGGGGTGTTATGTGACTTACAACATGATGACCTTCATGGAGCATGATTGTTATTTTCCATTGCGTGATTTCCTTAACACACATTTATTTGCCAGGTTTGGTCTTGAAGCTTTTTTGGTCCTAGTAGGCAATAGCAAGTTTGTTATTATGCAGCCAGTCATTTGTTAGCACTAGTTTTGACAGTTACTAGGATATGATGTGTCTTTATGGTTGTATCACATATCATCTGCTTCAAGAGTAGCTTTCAGACAATACTAGGTCATGTAATGCCTTGAAGGAAAGACAAATACCACCCCTTAGGAATCTATATATCAGTGAAAAAAAATGACAGTTTGAAAATTCATTTAGTTGACCTGCATACATTTTGTTTTCTAATTTTCTATTCCATGTATTTTCTTAAGCATCTCTGAACATTTCTCTGCCTGAGTCACATGTTTAGTTTGAAACAGAAGGTAAACAATATAGTTAATGATAATGCACAGTACTGAAGCATGTGTGTTTCTACATCTTGATGCTTTCAGCTTGAAGTGTAGTTGAGAACCATGTTGAAAGCAAATTAGGGTTCGCAGGTTAGATTGGATATTTTTAATAAAGGTGACTTTATTATCCACCATTGCTCCTAAGTGTCTGATCTGGAAGACTGTCCTTAGTGGATGTCCATCTGTCTTTCAGACAAATTCAGCATTTTTTTTAATTCTGGCCAAACATCTTTTGTTCTTCTTCTTCAAAGATCAGACATTGTTATTATACCAGCTATGCATTTTATCTAATTTTTTTATTACAACAAGTCTACATTTATAAAATATGTGAACACATTACTTGAATATTTAGTAATCTAAAGTGATTTTCCTTCTTAATGTAAATAAAATATCTCAACTAGAAGATTCCCAGGAAACTCACTGCATTCTATTATTTACTGTTTGATCTGCTCAGTGATGTGTATGTTTATTTTTAGCATGATAAACTTATCAAAATATATGCATAACCATGAAAAATCTTTAGCAATATCCAAGTAGGCTGTAAATCTAGTGTAGCAGAGCCTTAGTGGAGCACTGCTAACCTTTAATAAAAATTACATAAGATTTAAAAGAAATAATGTACCTCTAAAAACCTGTACTGTTGAAAGTCAATAAAGTATGCTTCCTCAGTACTTCTATGAAGTCCATTGCTATTATCTCTACCAGTTCCTGAGAGGAACCTTTGAACATTGGAAATTAAGGTTTTCTAAAAAAAAAACTTGAATCCCATATGCTTCATGATGACAGTCATTTTAATGTTTGATATCTGTTTAGAGGTTTTAGCTTACCTTTTTAAATAATTTGTAAATACTTCATTGTCATAAATAACCTGCATACATGTTTTCTTGTTTTTGGAAATGAATAAAAATATTTAAAAAAAAAAGATGACAGTCATGAAGCTGTGAACTTGAGAATGTTACAGCCTACAATGATCACTGTTTGCACTCAAACTTTTAAATAATGTTTTCAGGCAAGGTGTTAGCATAACTCGGCAGCTATGAGAAAATAGAGGGGCCACCCCTTCTTACCCAAACACATTGTGCAGAGTCAGGCAAGTGAAGCAGCCGTGGGGGAGATTTCAAGTGGTGGAGGAGTTTAGAATAACTTTTAGGCATCAGTCGGGAGGGGAATTTAGTCATACTGGAATGGGTATAGGGATTTGGAGGAGAGTTTTAGGTTTAGGAAATTTAGGTTTAGAGATTTGGTGATCTTTGAATTTAGGTTTAACGACAGGGTGTACAGTTTTAAGTTTAAGGAGATAATTAGAGTAGGAACACTGTTTATGGTTTAGGGAGGAAGTGGTGAATTTGCATTTAAGGTGAGGAGAGATTTAGGGTTTGACAGCAATTGGGGATTTAAATTTTAAGGACTGGAAGGGCAGTTTTAGGATTAGATAGCAATTGGGCACTTCTGGCTTACAGAACAGTAGAGGGGTTTTAGTATTAGGGGTAGTGAGTGTGGATTCCAGTTCAGGTTAGGGATGAGACAGGAGTTTTATGGATAAGGTGAGAGCAGTTGGAGGGGACATGCAGTTTGATAGGGTTGGTTAGTGTGAGGAGTAGATAGTTAAGTAGGTCTCGGACAGTGGGAGTTAGCCCACATGAATTTTAAAGCAAGTTACAGTGAGTAAGTGTGTCACAAGCTAACATGTACTTGACCCAGAAGCCAGGCTTTCTTGATCTGCTCAAGAAGAATTTTTGTTGTCTTCTATTTTATTATAAATGGACCTGAACAGAATAACTGAAAAGGATAGATAAGACACAGATTGCTTTCAGATGATCAATACTTTAATGCATGTGAGTACTTTGCCCAAGCATGATTGTTCATTATATTGCTTGCTCAAGAGTCTTTGCGCATTACATTTTGTAATGGTATGTGAGGAAACAAACACAATGCCAATTAGCTGACACTGAAATCATAACAGTTTGAAGAAAGTGCAAACAATCATGTTTTTATTTCATAAGCGATCCCTTGTTCAACAAATTGGGGTAATCTCTGGTTAAAAAACAATAGAATAATGGGGCTGGGGGATTTAGCTCCATTTTGCACTTCACAGTTGCACAACACAACTTACTACTAAAGCACATGTGTGTTAAGTGTAACGTTTTACTAGGGAAATTGATTTGTGCACTTGTTGTTATGCAAATGCATTTAAAGAAGTAGGTTTCAAGGAATAATAGTGGATCCATAAGTCATTTTGTCTGCAGAGTTAGTGGGGAAGAGCTGATGCACAAATCAACACATGGATTATGGTTTCTAGCTCCTCAAGTCAAAGTTATTTGCCTGATTTTTTTTATATGCTGCTACAATTTTCATTAAGCCTTAGAAATGCATATTTGCACATTTTCTCCTTTTCCCCACTGATACAAGGTGATGGAATGATCTCAGCAAGTTCAATTCTACCTCTTACCCTCTGGCTACATCTCTGATTGCCAGAGCTACAAGATTATCTCACCAAAAACTAGAAAGTTGCAATAAGGGGTGTTAAGAGGTTAAGTAGACCTTGGTATCTCCTCATTGCAGAAATAATTCATAATAAATGTTAGTCAATGTCTGTAAAGCAAACCCACTTCAGACTGATCATGGGCAAGACTGCGATTTATGATGTCTAAGTCCCAAGGATTAGCATAGCTCGCCAAATGGTTACAAAGCTGTAGAGCTCTAAGTGCTTGTCAAACCTGTGCTGGGCAAAACTTCTGCCACTCAGAATGTTGCAATGCAACAAAATGAGAGAAATACTTACCTTGGCATTTCAAAAGCTACAGCCACTTCAAGTCAAACAACAATTCCCTGCTGAAGTGTGAGACCTGATATTGCAGGCCCAAACACTTTGAAAATGAAACTGTTTTTCATATAATAAATTCTGAAATTCACAGATAGATTATTATACAATTTTGCAGGGTCTGAAACCCCCTGAGGCAGATCCACCTAAGAGTAGGGAGAATACTCTGTGATGCTACAGTTTCAGAATTAGTATGCATCCCTCACATTTCCACTTGCAGTTCAGGTACTCCATTAATTTCAGTTACACTGCCTGCATATTCTACAGCCATCAACAATCAAGTAGATATCTGAGAAAGAAAGAGTCACCTACAAGTTCACCAGCTAAGGCAAGAAAGGGAACATCTTTTCATCCAGACTAAGAACCTTTTCAACATTAGAGAAACTATCTAATGAATAGTAGAGTCTCTGTCAGTTGCAATCTCTGAAATCTTTCACCACTGAGAAAGCCCAGCAGAATCTAAAGACCTAAAGAAATGACCAACCCCCTAGGGGAAGCCATCTTCTAATTTAACTCAAATGGATTATTTCGGCTTACATTTAGATGGACTCCTCCTCTACCACAGACCTACATGGATAAGTCTACAATCTTTTCAGCCACTAATGGAAAACGATCAAGGGATTGTATCTCTCTTTCCTGAATCAGGTAATACACTGTGCACAATTAGAAGAAAAGATGGGAAGATACAGATAATCTTTAAACTATGGGAAAAAGAAGACATGTACTGTCGATTGTCATTTTTCCTACTGCAGTAGACAGACCACTGTAAGTATGTTTTCTTCTCTACATTCTTCTCTACAATTTTTAACGTTTAATGCTATGAGAATCAAGTTCAGTGCTTAAAACGGCCATCAAAGAGATTGCCACCATACAGACCTGGATTAAATGCTCTCATACCTAACCACTGATCCACATTTTTTTAAATGTAAGTTAACAGATTGTAATTTTCTAACTGCTAACAGAATACTATTCTACCAGAAACTAGCTCTCAGAAGAAAAACATTATTCCCCACATGTAATACACTGAAGGGTCCATCAACAAAATAATTATTGTTTCTAGTATACAGAAAATGTGTTCTACATTAAATGGCCACACTATTTTAATATCACTATCCTTAACACAATTATAATTAAATCACCCTAACTATCCTGTATTTAATTGTAAACAATGACAACTGCTTAAGTGTGTCGTGATAATTTCCCCCGTCATACTATGTATCCTTCTTTTAAAATGCCTTTGTATTCTTTCTAGTCTAACTATAATCTGTTATACACATATCAATCCATCATGTTCAGTAATGGCTCTAACCACAAATTTATAAACTAGAAGTAAGACCAGCTTATTTCTTCTTGTCAGACATATAAAATACTGCGCATCACACAATAACATCTTCTAACAATGCCAAGGACATGTGGGCAAAAACTTAAACTGTTGTCAATTTTAATACTCAAATCCCTTACAACATTAACTTTCTGAATTGTATCACTTTCCACTGTATATGCATACTTGGGGTTCTTTCCCCAAAATGCATAACATGTCTATTTAACAATAAATTCCATAGCATTATTTGTAACCCACCCAAACAAATTATCCAGATATGCCTGAAGAGAAAACTGATTAGTTATTCCTGAGATTACTGATCCACCTTTTGCATCATCTTCATATTTGCACATACAACCATTAATATTTTCTGGAAAACTAACTATAAAAATCCCAAACAAAATTGGACTCAAAGCAGAGCCCTGAGGTACCCAGATGTCATACCACTCTCATCCAAAAATGAGCAGTCTTTATCCTACATATCTTTCCTTCCAGCCAATTACTAATCCACCTCACTAGATACACACTGATATTGCTATCTTTAAATATGGAAATAATCTTAAAATTAAGCATTGTATCAAAGGCCTTTAACATAAATAAATATAGTACCTCTGTGGCTACACCTTTACTCAAAATTTCCATAAATGCTGGTAAAAAGAGAGCAAATTTGTGCTGCAAGAACTTCCAGCTACAAAACCATGCTGGATAGTATCAAACTTTCCACCTAAGGTATAAACAATATATTTAGAAATTACTCATTCATAATATTTTCTCACAATACTAGTGAGACTAACTGGTCTATAATTTTAACCCTAACCCTGTCAAAACCCTTAAACCCTGGTACTATATACGCTAATTTCCAAACAGAGGGAACATAGCCTGTTTCAAGTAGCCACTGGAAAATGAAGGTACAACAGAAAGAAATGTCCTTAATGACAACTAACAAACAATTCCATTTATACCATCAGGACCAGCAAAGGAATTATTTTTGATCATCTTCTGCAAGTCATCTGAATTTATCAAAATAAAAAAAAGAAGAGAGAAGGAGAATACTCGAAACAACTACTGAAACTCTTCTGAAACATTTCCCTTATCATTATTGCAGTTAGGACCTACAAATTAATTCAGAAATACATTAGACAAAAGGCTGTTATCAATAGCCAATTGAGAACCAGCAGTTATAGTTATATTTTTTTCCTGGTTAACCTAACTGTTCTTCTTAGTTTGCTCCTTACTATGCTAAGCTTATTTTGATTTTTCCTCCCTAACTTTTCTTCAGACCTTTCCAAGAATGTTGAATTTTTCTATATAACTTCTCCAGTGCTGCATCTCACCAGGGAGATTTATATTCCCTTGGTTTCACAGGGACCAGTGGTACATAATCATCAATCAGCTTATACAAATAAAAAAATGATTTTGTCACATCCACACTGAATATCAACCTTCCCAATTACAACCCTTCAATTCCAAACTATTAACTCCTGCCTTATTGTATCATAATCTGCTCTATAAAATGCAAACATAACCCCCTAGTCATTTTTCATTTTAACTGGCCAGTAAAACTTATATATCCAGGAAATGCTACAATGATCAGAACCAAAGAGTTCTTTACAAACTTCACAATGTTGTACTGGCTCATGACTTCTAACCCAAACAATATCCAAAAATATTATCACCTCTGATTGGAAAAGATACAAACTGGGAATATTGCCTACTTATACATCTATCCACTAACTCAACTAACAAATCATGGTCTAATTTCTGTTCTATCCAATTAACTCCAAGAGTATTTAGGTCCCCAACAATAAGACCAACAGCTTTCCTCAAAAAAATATCTATTTCCAGTGCGACTAAGATGCCTATTATCTGATTAGCATTTATGTGTTATGGAATGTCTCTGTCAGCCTACATACATCCTTACATTTTGGAGCATTTTCTGAGAAATCAAGTAAAACAACATAAAATAAACAAATGTAAGCATGTTGTGAATAGTAAAAAATGTTTAAACTGTGCAAATAGCAATGTTATCAGTAAGAAATAACCTTGACAGCAATAGCAGTCAGTCCATTCATAGTCTTTCCATAAACACTATAACATATAATCCGCGCTAACCTAGATTATATTTTTTGCTAAGCATTCATGGACAAATTGTCATACCATGTAAAGTATATAACCAAGATATATTATATTGTTAAAATGTTTTTGTTAACCAGAGATAAGCTTTTACATTACAGACAGAAATGCAGGTTTATTTAGATATTTACAGAAATATGAAAACATATGTTTAATTGTATAATTAGCAATATAAATAACACTGACTTTCTCTCAAGATGTGTGATTTAAAGTGGAAATATCATTGATAGTTTTCTTCAATGGTATATAAGGTTTCACCTGATGCCACACAATAGTTTTACATTGCTTATTTTTGAAGTTTTAAGTATATATGGAAATATTGCTTACTGTTATAATTACTAACAAAAACGTCAGCACCTCCAGTGTCCTGTGATATAAATGGATATTGACAAAGACATTTCCTGTCTCCTACAATACCTCCCAATAGCATGCAGATCTTTAATTTATGAAAATAGGAACTTAAATATGAACATATGAATAAAACTGACAAAACATGATTCGTTTTTCTACTATGGGACCCACTGCTTTAAACATTTTAGTGGCATTTTGTTAATTATTCCTTGACTTTTCTAATACTGCCTATTATTATTTAGTAAGTCTCTTAGTTAAAGAAGCCAGACCCAAAAAAGCCCTGGATGCCAAAAGGAAATATGGGTGTTAACTTGACAGATTCAAAAAAGCACTAAAGGTTTGAAAGAGTTATCATAACCAATAAAATATTTACCCATAGACATATCTTTCCAAACATACATGCATTCAGTTGTATGTAAATAACAGACTGTTCTAACAATATTTGTGAAACAACTAGCCATCCTAGTTAAAACAAAATTAAAATGCAAATTTGGAATAACATCATGTAAAACCAACTCAAACTTTTTTGCCACACTCAAACTTATCAGCTGTACAATGTGATCCGTGAAGCAATCCTCATTTGTTCTACCAATATCATTAACACCTGCTACAACAACTACCACGTCATATTTTTCAAAACTTAAACAACCTCTTTAAAATAACCAAAATATTGTACAACATACTCACTCCCAGGCATGAGACTGTTAAACAGTCTTTGTTTTTTAAAGGTTATAGATTCTTTATGCTTTTCAGCACAGAACCACCTATTGCTAAAACGTTCCTATTAAACTCAGTATTGTTCTCTTTTACTTCTTCCTTAGCAACTCCTGCTGATAACATGCCAAGACCACCCATGGCTCTACTTATCTTCTTTTCTTACTGTTCAAATTTTCTTCTATTATCAACCCTCCTTCTACATTATTCTCATATTTGAACCTCCTTTTCAGCTCTCTAAATCCATACAAATTAGAAACCGGACCCTTGTAAAATGACTGTCTGTTGAAATGTCACACTTGAAATTATGTATACTGACAAGCCCCCCCCCCCCCAAAAAAAGTCTGAAAACGTAGGAGACTAGCTAATTTCAAAAAATGCTCTACTCCTTTAAACTTCTTTTTGTGGAAAGGCAAGCCCACCTGCACCTGCCCATGTAGGGGTCAAGTCTTCTACACCATAGAAACCTATCTATACCAATTCTGAGATGGCCATAACTCAGAAGAAAAGAACTATTCTGAGAAATGACATCTCAGACTTCGTATATGTAAGTTTGATCTTTTGGCCATTCATTCCTCACATTTTGGGACTTGCTATAGCAAGTACTGACATTTCAAATAGCTACTTTGTAAAACATTTACTGTCCTCCACATCATTGTTGTCTGTAACAGGTAAAATAAATTCTGAGAACCTTAATTATCCATTTGAGTTCCAGTTTGAGAGTACTTATTTTTAAAACTTTAATTACAGGGAAAAACATGACCTTGAATAACCCCACATTCCACCTGAATTCTAAAACTAACCCATCGACTACTCAACGTTTTACTTAAGTCCAGTACACGTAATATAAGTACCAGTATCAATACCACATCCTATTGAAGAAAGATCATACATATTACAGTCAACACAATTATGTAAAAATCCACTTTCCACCAAATCATCCAAACAGAACATATCCATTTCATCCAGTTTAAACTCTAAATGTGTTATAAAAAGCAACCATTACCTTCCCAGCCTCCTCACACTCCTAACATGCTTAACTCGCAAAGATATGAAAATGCATCTTTGAGTCTTCGCATCAACACTTGATGCAAACACGTCAACTTGACTCAAATCCATACATATGGGATTTTTTTTTTTTTATCTTAAAAATACCTTCTAATTGGCCAATAAGTCTGCATCATCCTCAAACACACACAAGCCCAAAAACGAATATCCTCAACCTTTAACAGGACTCATGGGATACTATGAATGCTGCACTTACACACACACACACACACACACACACACACACACACACACACACACACACACACACACTGTCCACAGTTGATTTCTGGGGTGCCACAATCCTTGAAGGATTTTTATCAGATGGGCCTCTCTTAACCTCATCTGTGAAAAAGGAAAGATTATGTGGCTGAAGAAATCCTCTCATATGTCTACCTCTTTTGTAACATGAATGGCTGTGGTCACAATACTGTAGTTCATTGTCGACTTCCAGGACTTCATCACTTCTTGGCAGAGAGAGATATGAGTGAATGTCACTGTCTGTGTTCATGTATTATGCTCTGGCCTGGTTAAATGAACTTAGCAGGAAGGAGTCAGTGCTCTACTCCTTTACCAAAGGCTTGAAGGCAAGAAGCATTTTACCAGCTATAGTAGGTAAATATTTGACACCCTTTTCTTGGAGGCCACAGTTGCTCTGCACCAGAGATTACCCTAATTTAGTTCCCCAGACTAATGAGACATGCACTGTTAGAATATGTAGTTGATTCAGGGACAGGAAAGAAAACCCCATGCTCAGATTAGTTGGAACAGTCTGTCTTTCTAGCATCCAGTAACAATGGTCAGGCATCAGAAATAGACTGGCGAAATTGAAGTGTATTAACCCACCTCCTAGTTCGCACAGGAATGGGCATGCCCGCCATGATTGACATACCGGAGGGCGTGTATTAACAACAGCAATGTGCCGGGATTGACACGCAATGCAAATGTAACGGTCAAATAAGTGCAAATAGTAAATATGTAAATGGTAAACAGGTCAAATAAGCACAAGTAATATAGGAAGCTTTTCTTAAAATGTTTTCATTCCTTTTAGTCAGAAATGCCATACTGAACTGGCTGAACATCTCACAGTTGTCTATTAATTTATTTACTTGTTTTTATTAATTTAGTTTAAACTGGAACAAATGCAGGCAGATGATGGTAGACAGATGAATATCAGTACGGCAGTCTATAGGGAGATAAGACTGCGGTTGTGTGTGGGAGCAGGGCCAGTTGTTTACTCATACAAATGTTTTTCTCAGAAAATAGAAGAAAGATCTTTTTTCTGAATTGTTCATTTTCTTGGCTTAAGATGATAACGAGTGTTCTCTACTCATCTGCAAGGAATAGTGAGCGTCCTATATTACTTGTGCTTATTTGACCTGTTTACCATTTAATACTAATACTTAATAATCAAATACTATAATGTTTAACAGGCACACTCATTATGGTGCCCAGTTATCTAGACGAGTATATGTGGAGATTGAAGTACGGACATGACTTTGACACTTTGCAAATCGGGGCAAAAGTACAAAGACAAGTACTGTTTGTACAGTTATATGTGCATGTGAACTTAGACTAAAAACAGACACCCACATTATTAAGTATACAGTATCCACTGCTTCAGCAGTACTTGTCTTTGTACTTTTGCCCCGATTCACAAAATAAAAAATGCTTTGATTTGACAGCAATCGCATCTGCGTTTTTATGTTATAATGTACAATGTAATCTTTTTTTGTGCAATTAGCTGTTATTTGCTTATGTTTTCTGTATCAAGCGGTGGGCGTAGTAGTCAACATGCTTGCAGGTGGGGTTTGGGAGGGGCTTGCTACTGCGCATCTGGTGGGTTAATACACTTCAATTTCACCAATAGACCAATTATGTTATAACACTGTGGTCAGTGGAATTTCCCCAAATCAGCTTCATGAAGAGGAAGATGAACAGGGCATTGAAGGTAGAGGCTCAGAAGCATAGAAGGTTCTAAACTAGACATAACTCTGCTACCTCACCCAAAATGAAAACTCAGAAATTCCTAGGAAATCTTAGTAGTTAAGAAGCGGCTTTTGGAACAACATAGACTTTTCTAGATACTGGTTATGTACAAGATCTACAGGTATTTTGGAACCAGGAGCTAGTCATTATCATGTAGCCCTTAACAAGCCTGACATAAACAGTGGACATTAGAAGACTAATGCCAATATGACTAATGACAAAAGCTTGGTAAGGATTCTAAAAACACAGGACAAACCAGAGTGCAACACCTTATACTAAAGGTGATGCCAGTCCTGAAAAGGCTTAAAGAAGTTAAAAAAAACTGTTGAACAGTGACGTATACGAACAAATCTGTCATGTGCAGCAGCAAGCAATCCTCAGTATAGTCTCAGTCCAGAACTTAACAAGATAAATGTGGCTGTTGCACTCACTGAAATAAAAAATATGTGAAAACTCCTCTCCTATTGGCATGAAGACATGGTAAAATAAACTTTCCTCCTGTTTGTGCAGGGATTGGCATAATGTCACTAGTCATCTGTATCTGAAAAATATCTTGCTTAACCATTTTTTGTTTTTTTACCTTTAGAAAAGTCTTGAGTCAAAGGACACATTTATCAAATCAATTGTTTTGTATGTGTGTGTTTTTTTAGACAGCCAGTGAAGTTTATTACTGTCTTCAAGCGCTGAAGTTTGGTGTTCTTTATATATATATATATATATATATATATATACATATATATATATACACACACACATATATATATATATATATATTTTTATATATATATATATATATATATATATATATATATACATATATATATATATATAGATATATATATATATAGATATATATAGATATATTTAGATATATATATATATATATATATATATATATATATATATATGTATATATTTGTATATTTAGATAGATAGATATGTATATAGCCATAGCTATATAGAACCAAATGCTTCTAATGCAAAATGTGGGAGAAAAAAACAATTATATGTAACACTAAATAACATGTGTGCATAACGTTAAGTTTAGGGGTAAGGTTATCATTAGCATTATAGTTATCACTGGTGTTAGGCCTTGTGCTAGGCCTACGGTTAGGATTCGTATCAGCCCACCTGTGTCACCTTCTTATGCATACTAACCTAGCTCTAGATGGAATTCTTACCATAACTCCAATCATAGCCATAACTCAAAAGGAATCCTATCAGTAGCCCTAATACTATGCATTACACAAGTACACATGTGCACGCACACACACACACACACACACACACACACACACACACACACACACACACACACACACACACACACACACACACACACACACACACACACACACACACACACACACAGTGCTGTTCAACCTCTGAGCATTAAAAATCACAGCACTGACCCATACAATTTATAGCAGAAGGAGAGAAAGAGAAGCACTTTCACATTTTTCAGAATAGAAGTTCTTTCAATGTTAGGCAGGCAATATATAGTGAGTCGCAGGAAATCTTTGTATAGGGTTAAGTTATTTATTTAATAAGGTATATGCCCATAGCCAGATCTGACTGTATGAAGAAATGAAGTAAGGCTAAATTTGAGGGCTAAAATCATTGCACTGTGCCTTAATCATAGCAGTTGAGAGCTATGACACAGAAACATGCTGAAGCACTTAACACCTAATCCTAACCTTAACACAAACACTTACTTTGACCTTAACCCTGACATACAACTTTATCCCTAAACCTATTCTTTCCCCACATGCATACAGTTGTAATACTGAAATTTAATATTTCCCTAGGCGTTCCAAAATTGTTGCACATTTGCAATTTTAATTGCAATTTTCTGTACACAACATTCTGAAATGATAATTTTGACAGCAACTTATTTATATGAAATTCATGTATATATGTATATATATATATATATATATATATATATATATATATATATATATATATATATATATATATATATATATATATAGTTCCCATTCAGAAGCCTGAAACATCATAAGCCTGAAAATCAAAATCCTGAAACCAAAAGCCTGAAAATTCAGAATCCTGAAAACTCAAAATCCTGAAAGCCCAAAATCCTGAAAGACCAAAATCCTGAAACTCAAAATCCTGAAAACACAAATAATGCTAATATGTCACTATAAAGACACTAATATCTACCAACTGACCCTGACCTAACCCTAACCCTAAGGTCCGTCACTATCGCACACTCACCTGACCCAGCCTAACCCTAACTCACTTAAACCCCTAACCCCAATATTTGTCACTATTGCATACATGCCTAACCTGCCCTAACCCTAACTCACTTAAACCGCCTAACCTAAAATAAAACCAACGCACACTTACCTGACCCCAGCATGACCTAACACCACAGGGCTAACAATAGCAAAGCCACAATGACATCAGTATATCTATTTTGTGTTTTCAGGATTTTGAGTTTCAGGATTTTGGTCTTTCAGGATTTTGAGTTTTCAGGATTCTGAATTTTCAGGCTTTTGGTTTCAGGATTTTGATTTTCAGGCTTATGATGTTTCAGGCTTCTGAATGGGAACCATATATATATATATATATATATATATGTGTGTGTGTGTGTGTGTGTGTGTGTGTATATATATATATATATATATATATATATATGTGTGTGTGTGTGTGTGTGTGTGTGTGTGTGTCTGTATACATACACACACACACACATGCACATATTGTTTTTGCACACAAGCCTTCTTTTTATTTAATTGTTTTATTTATTCATTTATCTTTTGGTAACCGTATTAGACAACTGGCATCTTTTCAGAGGAGACTCAAAGCAGTTTTTGTACTTAGTAAGGGAAAATTAACCAGGGTATGGAGAAATCTTTCTGTTAGGTGTCATGGATTCTTTTCCATTTGTGTGAGCTTCTTTCAGCTCAGGAAGATATAGCCTTGGTTTAGCATCTCATCCAAAGTAAGGCACCATCGAGAATGCATCACCTGTCATTGCCACATTGCATTGCATTGCATTAATGAAAATTGAGTCCAAGCACCTGTGTTGAGAATAAAACCACCACATTCTGATATTCAAGCGTCAGAGGCAAGTGAGCTACCTGTTGAAACACTGGCATTTTTCATAACAGAAAAATAAAGAGGTCCTTCTCATATGGTGCACATAGCTTCTATTTGCTTTCCAACCTCTCATACTGTTCTGTACTATGTATCTACTTTCCATAAAAAAATTGCATATTACTGCATGAAATGCTGTATAAAATAAAAGAATGGAAAAGTAACACAACAGTTCATGGAACTCAACATCTTTTGAATTAAACATACGTGGTTTCATCCTATCAAATATGGAAAGAACTTCATCTTATTTATTTATGTATTTATTTATTTGACACTTGTTGACCGGGAGTGTCTGACTAAGCATAAGCCATTTTCAGTGGAGGCTAAGCGTGAAAAGCTCCACAATAGCACATATAACTAGTAACAGACAAGCAATAATCGAAAGAATACAAATAAATGAGTACAATACAGCAAGTAAAACAGTACAAGCTTGCTTGAAGCAGGAGTAAGACAATGTACAATTTTCAATAAGACTGCAGTGAGAAGATGCTATGAACTTCATGTTTTGAGACAAGCTAAGTAACAGTGCAGAGGCTTGAAACATGGGATCATTTATTAATAGGTTACACAATAGAGATGTCAGTGTAAAAAAGTTAAGGTTCTGTTAACAATATAGAGAGTTGTTTGCAGGTTACACAATAGAGAGTCTGCATATCATAACTGAAGAACAATTAACTATATACACCATG
Source organism: Protopterus annectens (assembly GCF_019279795.1). Lineage (NCBI taxonomy): Eukaryota > Metazoa > Chordata > Ceratodontiformes > Protopteridae > Protopterus > Protopterus annectens. The sequence continues at coordinate 680,532,369 of NC_056726.1, read as the reverse complement.
AGTACAGTGTAGGTATGAAGTCACAGTATTGTTGGAGATTAGCTAGGGGTTATAGTTATAAGTTGGGGTAATAAGTAGGTATAGTTTGAGAGCTTTTTTTGAATTCATGTATAGTGGTTATTTTTCTGATGTCAAGAGGAAGTTTGTTCCAGTTTTGGCAGGGAAGTAGCTATGCAAGTTATGCCAAATGTTTTTTGGGCTTAAAAAATTCTAGGTGTTGTTGGTTAGAGCTCCTGAGGGTTTTAGCTACAGTATATAGAGAGATCAGACAGGTGATGCTAGGGCAAGGAGTGGGTTTGTAGAGGATGGACTGAATGATAGGTGAGAACTTGAAGATGATGGGGGAACTCAAGCCAGTTTAAAACAGAGCGTGAAAGACGGTGATGAGAGATTGGGGGCTGATTAGCAGCTAACCAGGCATCTTTGCTGAAGATGCTTTTGAGTTTGACTTGTAATGAGACTCTAGACTTTTAGTAAGGAACTTTTTGATTCTGCAGAGTAGACCTAGTTTTTGGAGGGTTTTCTTAATGCAATGGTGGACATGAGGTCGAATTTAATTTGGTCATCGATGATGGCCCCTAGGAGGTTTGTCTGGGGTTTTACATTGATAGTGGTGTTATTAAGTGCAGTGATAGAGAAGGTGAATTTGAGGAGGGAGAGACATTTAGGGAGGAATAGCAGACGTTTAGCCTTTTTGGGATTAAGAATAAGTTGGTTGTTAGTCAGCCATCTTTTCATTGCGTTGAAGAAATTTGGATAAAGGTCTGAAGATCAGAGATGGTATCAGTGGTAGAGATGATAGTAGAGTTGTCGGCATATTGTATGAGAGTTGAGTGAGAACAGGATGTAAAGAGTTGGTTTATGAATATGTGGAAGGGCAGGGGGCCAAGGATAGACCCTTGAGGGACTCTAGTCTGGACAGCTAGGAATAGAGATAGAGTGGAGAGCCATTTTACTGATTGTTGCCAGTTGGAGAGGTAGCTGGAGTACCAGGAGATTGTTAATGCAGAGAGGCTTAGGTCAGAAAGTTTGAAGAGGAGGATGGGGTGAGAGACAGTATCAAAGGCTTTAGGGAGGTTTACATAGAGATAGGAGACCAATGTAGTGTTACTTCTGTGAAGGGAGATGGAGTGAGAAAGAGATAAGGGCAGTATAGTTAGTGTGGTTAGGATAAATCCATGTTAAATAGGGGTGAGTTTTCAAGGAGCAGATAGTCCATGATTTGTTTGTGAACACATTTTTCTAGTATTTTTGACAGGGGGAATAATATTGCTATGGGGCGGTAATTAGCTAAATCAGTAGAGTTACTTCCTTTGTGAACAGGTATAATAAAAAACTGTTTCTATAGTGAGAGGACAGTGAATTTGGATAGAGAATGGATGATGAGTATGGAAAGGGGGTGGGCTATGGAATTTGCAGCTAGGCTAAGAAAGAGTGGAGGTATGTTGTCCACAGATGAAGAGAAATATTTCAGCTTATGGAGGAGGTGTTTAATGTAGTTTGTGGGTACTAGTTTGAGTGAGAAGGAGTTGTTTAGGTTAGAACTTGAGGAGAGGTTGGTGAGGTTAGAGGAGTTAGGAGATGGGATTAGTTTACTAATGGTGCCAATAAAGTAGGAGTTAAGTAGGGTGGCTGTTTCAAGATGAGTGTTATCTGGACAGGGATTAGGAGTACTGGGGTTACCTGGGTGGAGAATTTGATTGAAAGTTTTCCAGAATATTTTGGCGTTGTTTTGATAAGTTGTTATACAAATGCTTATAACCTCTCTAATTAAATACTAAAGCTAATTAATCACAATGCAGTAAATCTATTTTCCCTTAACAGGTGCAATTGTTTCAGCTGTAAGATACAAGCCAAGCAGATTCTGCCTTTCATTCCAGGGAGGAGTCTGTCAGGAACCCCTTTGAAGTCACCCTCCTTACATTAGTTATGACTTTTTTAATTTTAAAGTTTTAGCAATGTAAACTATGATTACTTAAAGCATTTTAGTATCACTTTTCCTGAATGTGTTAACATGTTCCAAAATGCTATCCTTTTACCATCTGCTTGTTTCTCCTAGGTAAAAGGCTTCACATGATTAACAATGCGGGGTAAACAATCTCAGTAGTCACACAAGTATATCCTCTCTCCATTCCTACAGTACATGCAGTGCACTTTTTCTCTATATAAAGTTTCATAAATTCATTAGTACTTACTGGGCTATTCATCTGTAAGGATATTTAGAAGCCTACCCCTGATCAGCAGAAGCATAGCCCTGATCCTGATCAAAAGAAGCCCAATCCTGATCACTAGAAGCCCAGTCCTGATCATTCGAAGCCCAATCCTGATCAGTAGAAGCCTAGTCATGATCACTAAAAGCCTAATCCTGATCACTAGAAGCCCAAACCTTATCATTAGAAGCCCAATCCTGATCACTAGAAGCCTAATCCTGATCACCAGAAGTCCAATCCTGATCACTAGAAGCCAAAACCTGATCAATAGAAGCCTAATCCTGATCACTAGAAGCCTAGTCCTGATCAATAGAAGCCTAATCTTGATCATTAGAAGTCTAGTCCTGATCATTAGAAGCCTAATCCTGATCAAGCATAGCCCTGTTGTCTGTTCTTATCTACTTGCACATTTTCCAGTTATAGACTGTTAGCTATAAATCTGGTTGATAATGGCAAAGGCAGTACTGAGCATAACTTGCATCTTTGAATACAAATGTGAGTTACGCTCAGTCCAATGTTTTCTATTATTGCTTAGAGTTTTAATGTTTTCTGTGCTATAAGAAATGTTATGGGATATTGGCTGTTTTAGTATAGGGGTATGTGTATGGATTAAGTGCAAATGGAAGTGCATTTACAAAGACACTTCACATTACTAGCGAGTAAAGAATCTGAACAACTACAACATCCACAAACTAAACAAATGCAATGAGGCACTTACACTAACTTTAGATGTCAGGGAGATCTGATACTGCAACTAGCCTTCTCATGGGGAAGCAGGATCACAGTACCCACAAATCTGTCTTCAGCACATCTTAAGTTTCAGGTAGTAAATTTTACTAAGAAATGAAATATTCACTGAGACTGGTGACCATGGAGAACATTGGGCCAAAATAGGTTCTTTTGATAGTCAATTTAAATGTTATAACAGCAGTGCACATGTCCAGTTATGCTTCTGCTGTAGCACTTTAACCACCATGCAAATATACTGTTTCAATCCCACATTATCCATTATCGCCTAAATCTCCACCGCCTATAACCAAAACAGGCTTATGTGCAATTTGATTTAATAGTAGGTGACCTACATTACAACAATGACTCTTTTTCCAGACTTGTTTTGTTACTCCTGTTCCTTTTGTCAACAAAAGTAGGTTTTTCAGAAATTAATCATCCACAGGCTTTTTGCCCTTTCAAAAATGTTCTATTGTTTAGAAATGATCATTTTGATCCTCGGGATTCAATAAGCTAAAATCCCATGTCTGAATAGTGACACAGCTCAAACATGGAGTTCGGAGCCTGTGTGATTCAGTAAACCAGGCTGGGAGTGTGCACGGGCCTGGCTGTACTATTCTGGCATGGACACCACTGAATAATGCTAATTACCTCATTTGCTGGTGAAAAACATGCAAATGCGGTAAATTATCAATTCAGTAAGCAGACAGGCATCTGTGTCAGAATAATGTCTGCTGTAGAAATGTATTTGGCTACTAATCAAATACATTTCTGCAAAAATCCAAACGGGGGCAGGACCACTCAAAGTAAAGCATGTATTATAATCAGTAGGTATGCCAATGGCCAAAAATATGGCCATTGGCATGGAATATAGTTTAAAAATTATAAAAATATAAGTTTTTTTGTTTTGGGCCAGCTTGGCCCATTTAAGCATAGCGCAACAGCGTGCAAATGAGATTGTGCAGAAAATTAAAAAAAATGTGAAAAGACAATTATAAGTGAAATCTGCATTTTACCATTATAGTGGGTAGCATGCAGAACCAAAACAGTAACAGCAAACAGTGGTTGCTAAGGAAAATGGCTGTGGTGTAGTAGTGTAACAAGGGACTAAGGCAGTGGGGTATGCAAATAAGCAAAATTTACTGAAGCACAAAGTGGGAGACCATGTCCAAATGCACCTAAACGTGTTGGAGCTATAATTATGCAATGTAAGCAGGAGAAGCAAATCACGCAAAACTAAGGTCAGAAAATAATGACAGATTGTAGTGTCAGACTGCATATCCATAGAAACATGCATGCCAAACCTGTTATTGAATCACCTTTCTAGGTTTGTATGGCCAATACGTAGAAATGCTCCCTACATTTAGGCCTCCATCCCCCAATCACTTATGGCTTTGTCCAGATGTCTGGCTTTCAGAAGTTGAGGTACATGAAGGTCAGTGTACTGCCAGTGTATAAAAGGCTTCCACCTTTCTGTGTCAGTACTGACAACATGTCAGTGGCCAACAGCCATACCCCTGGAATGACACAGGTTGTCACAGAAGGAGCATAAGTATGTCTTGTATATCTGTTCTGTTTTTCCTAACATTGCATTTGCCTGCCAACTATTTGCCAAACAATTAAGGGTCATGTCAAAACAGCAGTGGCAGATGGTCGGAAAGCAGCCATCAAACCCATAAGAGCAAACAAGCAATTACCAAACTGGTCTCCCAAATGTCTATGTTTGGCAGAACATGATTAACACCCTGTACCCATGTGTGGGCCATTGTCTGGATGCCATATTTCGGCTTGTGCAGATGTCAGTCTGTGATGGTATGACAGCTAGGCCCACATGTAGCCTCATAATAACATATAGCAACACAAACTAAGGACCACAGCAAATGGAGTGGTGTAATGAATGACAACCTGCTAAATAGGTACACTCAGAGGTGTGAAGTCCATAACCCTGTGTGCGATGTAAGGGCATGTACCCCATCCACATCAGAATTACAAATACATAACAGCAGCCACTGTGGTCAAAGCCTGTGACTGGACTACAGAAGAGCAAAGAGACACACATAAGGGGAATGGGGATGACTGGACAGACAAATAGATAATGTGCACACAAGAACAGATTGTAGATAGGTGCTATGTAGTTTAAGGGGTCAGTAAACATCACCTTCAAATACACAACACACATCTATATAAGTGGAGGTTCACAACAAAACAAAACCTAAACAATGGACACCTCAGGGGCAATATCACATGAGAACCCCACATAACGACACACCACAGACCATCTAGATTCCACACATAAGGGTCTTGCAAACACTGAGGCCTTACCCCAATCCCCAAACACCTACCCTACATAGATAGGCTAACAGCACTGTCCCTCTACCACATTCCATACAGACTCTGCTGAGGTGACCCCTGTCTGGCATACTAAGCAATCCAGACCCTGCCTTGATGGGACAGTAGCACATCTGGAACTCAAGCACTACTCCATCAACCTGTAGGTGCAGCATCAACCAGGACTGTGATATCAGTATGACTTATTGTGACAGATACATGTACCACACTCTTCCCCATCTGTGGAAGTCACTCCCTGTCAACAGCAAGCCAAGTGCCTCAATACCCGTTATGATATGCTCCCTGTAAAAGTGAATGGGAAACACAGAAGACAGTACTGTGATCTCACCTGTGTCCCTGCTGGACAGGGGCTCTGTGTGCTGACATGTCTTAACATGGGATATACTCTCATCTGCATAGATTATAAGGGCTTCAGGGCCAATACCCTACTAGCTTCATAGCAAACCACCAACATATACACAACTATCTGTCAGTGGTTCACCACATTACCCTGTACTGCTCTGCCCCTGACATACCTGGAAGTCACAGTGTTACGCGGAATATACTACACATATAATGGACATGTCTGCATAATAGAATGCACTCTGTACCCACACACATACCTGCCAACCTCTGACAGCAAGACATCTGGACAAGATAATAAATAAAAGTGGGAAAAAGGCACAATGATAGGCATGTGTTGTAAATATTGCCCTTACATACTGAGAAAGTTGGTAGGATGAGGGTTTTTGCATTGGTGCAAATTGTCTGAAGATTATGTAGTCTGAAACAGTAATGTCTGTCATTATTTTGTAACATCAGCCTTCAATTATATGCAACTAACTTGCCATAAAAACACAACTTTATGTAGACTGGACAAAACTTCTAGGCAAACATCTGGACAATTTGCCAAAAATGTTACAGTTGAGAGGTATGACCACACCAGGATATGACTTCTCAGGTAAGAAAGATACCACACAATCAGGAGATCCCCCACCAGTATATTACCAAGTTGCTGGATTGTTTACACAGCTTCATCACTCAACCGGCTCTAGCCACACACCCCAACTGGCCTTGTTGGGTAAGAATGTATAGAGCCGGGCTCACAATATTGGTCTGTGCATCATATATCTTGTATTCCTCCGGTAAAGCACTGTGATGATCTGAGGATGTCTGTCATTAGAAAATGACACAATCATTGGAGTGTCAGACTACAGATATGTCAGAAAATGTCTGTTAAACAAACCTGGTACCCCTAGGAAAGTCCTGTTTACTTCTGAGAGGTATGGCTTTAGCACATAATGCCCCAGACTGGAGTACACCTATCTCTGGAATGGAGTCCCACTCTCACTATATTAGGTCACATTGGGCATGCTCCTACACTTAGAGACTCACAGGTCATGTTGTAACCCACATCGGACTATATGACTCTATTGTGTAGATATGTCTTTGCCATACAGACAGCTATGTACACCTTAACTGTACAGACAGCTATGTGTACCTTAACTGTCCCTACATACACCCATCAGACAGGATTACCCTCAGCTAGCTGTAGGTGGCCCCTATGTAATATATCTGCATCTGTTGCATGTGATGCACAGAGATATATATGGGGAAGAATATGTCAAGCATACACACACATAGATGTGGGGAAGTGAGAGACAGACAGTGACAGAAAGAGAAGGACAGAGGGATACACACACACACACAGAGTGAGTTACACACACGGATACCCTGAATGGCATAGAGTGATGTACTACTGTGGACAGTGGCATACCGGTTGTAACCAGTCGCACGTGGCAACATGAAGATGAGCTCCATTGTGTAATAGTACTGAGTTGGGGTTTACAATATCACATCACCTGCCTGTATGTGTGTGTGTCTGTAGGTCTAAGTATTCGGAGGCTATTCCCACTAAGCACATTTCACATTGCCCTACTTCTCAAGATCTGCTGCTGTCATTCACCTTAGAAGTACTATTGACACCTATCAGCCCTATAAGCTCTGTAGTGCATGTGATAACTGCATAACACTATAGTGCAAATAGTAAGAAACACAAACCACCACGATTGTCCAAGTTTCAGGTTCACATAAAATAAACAAGCAAGCAACTCCAAGTACACAAGTGAACCCAAAAACTGTAGACTGCTCCAGTTCATCAAATCTCTTTCTTCACAAAGGTATTATTGTGAATAAAAAGATTTGAAGAACTGGAGCTATGTTGGACAGCAGGGGACCATAAATGGCAGGATGTACAGTTCACCATCTCCCAGCAGGGATGTGGTAAATGGTCCTGTCAGGAGTATCACTGGCACTGCCAGGACCAAGGACAGATGCAGTATTTCACTCTGATGATGACTGCTGTCTGCTGGACTCACATCCCTGATGGGACTGGCCAGGACAACATGTCTATGGATTGCTCTGGTGTGGTGTGGACAGCACCCTCCCTTCAGTAGTGCTGATGGTACTGCCACTACGGGACTGTGAATGTGCATGGCCATGTGGGCTCACAGCTGATCATGTCGGTGACCTACGTCCACCTGGCCGCCTCCTACCACATGCTCAAGCACAGACATTGCATGGTAAAGCAGTGACAATGTCTCACCCCACTGTCTATCCACAAGATTGTCAAGATGACATATGGCATCACAACTACCATGGAGATCATCTCGCATGGCAGGGAGCACTGCATTCATGACCCTGAGCATCTGTTTGGTGTTGCAGTCAATACACGCTTATGCCTCCATGATGGACCATAACATGCATCTGGTGACACCTTCCATGGCACTTGTAGCAGGGGCTCGATGGGCAGCAGTCCTCTGTTTAGCACCCCTGTCCATCTGCCTGTATGACCTTGCCTGCTCTCTGCCTATGGCTGATGTCTACACTCACACTCGACATACTCAACACACTGCCTGTTTCATGTCACCACCCATAACTTGTCCATTATCCATGGCTGCTGGGGACTGGGCATGTGTGGGCATACTGACCGTATGCTGGGACATGGTGAGTGAAAGTGGGATACCAAACAGTGGCATGGTCCAGGCACTGACAACCCCACCTGTGCCTCACTATGATGACCATTGTCATGGGACTCTGCTAAGGCACTGACATCAGGTTGTGAGGGGGAGGGACACCAACCCCTGTGTTCACCTGTGAGGGCAACACAGCATATATAAATTAATACCCTGATACACACACACACACACACACACACACACACACACACACACACACACACACACACACACACACACACACATGCACACCCACCCACACACCACACACGCACACACACACTCCTGGTACAGTCTGGCACAGCTGTGACACCTATGGGCTCTTCAGGGCAGACATTGTGGTAGTTCTGCCAGCTGCAATCCATCTATTTCACTGCTACTGTTAGGCCCATAATAAGGGTGACAAATCCTACTGTGTAATGGACCTGGTAGCAGAATGGTACTTGTGGCTAAGACCAAGGCTATTGAAGTGAGCTATACAGTGTCACCAAGTGCATATGCACGTACTGTAAGAGCTGACTTACTGCTATATAGACCACACACAATGACAAGGTATAATGATATATGATGATAACTGATGAGGGGAGAAGACTATACACTGTCACTGCAGTCCATGCACAGTTCAGACTCACAAGGATTAATTTCAGATAACATTGCAAGACAGTCTGTAATACATACACAAAACATGTAAAGTACTAGGTGCATATCCTCAGAAGATGATACTAGGTTATTGGTTCTGATGACCTCATAAGCCTGGCCCAGACTTTTGCCCATGCCCCTTCCAAGCCAGCACCTGTTTCCTCTGTCCAGCTGGGACACATATGGGATCCCAGGGGTGTCTTACCCATTTCCCATGCAGTTGTCCAGTTTCTTCTTCAAGAAGGCTATACATGTAGTCTGCTAGACATGGGGAGGGAGTGTATTTTACAGACAGTGTATTGTGTGGGACACAACACTACCCCCCCACAAGTACTGTACATGTCACAGAACAGGTGAAGGCCTTGCATGCATGATGCGTGAGTGCAATTTGTCTTACAGATATGCAGAAATGACATCAAGACTGGTTTGGACATGGTCTTGTATGCCAGACACAGGTCACCTATGATCAGTCTGTATGAGACTGCATACAGGGACAGGGCTTTCAGTCTACCTGTATAGGACAGGTGTTGCAGACCATGGAATTGCCTGGTCAGGAACCTCTGTGGTCTCTGTAACTGCTGAATTTGCTAGGCAAGGTACATCTCAAAGGAGCTATTGCACTTAGTAATGTGTCTGATAAGGTGGAGTATAGGGATGTTGTAGCTTCCTGGTTCCTGGATGACATACCCGTATTTGTGAGTTGGGCCATGTAGACAACCTTCTGTACAATGGTGCCCACATGGTGGGAAACTGTCAAGTTGCTACCATCCTTGGTCTACAAGTTGCCTCACACCTGATTGCATACTCAGTACATTATTGCTTTCATAATTAGTGTTGATGACATCTGCCACAGCAGGGAGAATGATGCCTCTCCTGGCATTCAGTTTGCGGAAATGCTTTTTGCACCAGTCATTAACTGGGTGAGGGCCTCTTGGGAGATGTGACATCAGTAGGGGAAGGTAAGACAGTGGCCAGCTTGCAAGCATCTGTACACCTGGTCAGCCACAAGCCACTGTTTTTGTCCTGTACCTTAGATACGTATATCTCAAACAGTAGAGGCCCTTAGACTGATCCCTGGGGTACACTGCTTTGGAAGACACTACTACTAGAGATTGGTTCACTACTTTGACCGAGTGAGTATTATCATAGGGCCAGTTAGCTACACATCTGATAGCATACAGGTTGGTCCCTAGCTGTGTAGGTGTATGTAACCTGGATGCCTGGGAATTGTTGTGAGAGAATTTGGCTATGTGAAGGTGGGCATTGTTTACCATCTTCCCCTCATCCTTGTGTTTGTTGACTACTTCAGGGAGGTTGGCCAGGTTAACAAGCCTGATCTCCTTTTGACAATACCATGCTGTGTGGGCTCAGGTATTTCGACACTGCCGATGTCCCTGTTCATAATGTCCTTGATATTGCCTTCCATGCCCTTGCAGAGCAGGCTAGTTAGGCTGATGAGCTTATGATTGGCTGGGCCGGTGGATTGCTCCATCTTTTTGTATAGGGATGACAGTGGCTGTCCTCTGTGCAGATGGGATGACACCGGTGCTCAGGCTATGGTTAAATACAGTGCAGAATGGATCTGAAAGCCCATGCTTGTGTTCATGTATGATGCAGCCAGGGATGGTATCAGGCCTGTGAAGACTTCTGTGTGTTGCCTTTGAGTGGGCAGTATGGACCTGCTTCATGATGATGAGGGGAGGGAGGCAGGTGCTGTGCATGCACATGTGTACCAATGGGGGGACAGGGTGTGATGTTTACACTTCACCTGTCTACAGCTGGTTGCCTATATCTATGCCATATGTGTATGTGGTGTTATTGACCACCACTAGAGACCAGATTTGTGTGTTGCCTCTGAGATTGCAGACATATGTGTAGAAGGCCTAGAGATTGGCCTTGGTGGATCTGTCCAATCTGCATGCAAATACAGCCTTAGGGAAATTGACCTGTAACCTTATTTGCTTGTGCAGACCAAGGTGAAATTGCTTCCAATGAGGCACCTGTTCATTCTTGGCCTCTCCAGCAATTATTTCCCCAATTATGGTACTTGGGTATTGCTGCTGTCCACCACAGATGTTTACCCTACATTGAGTGAGATGATGTTGTCCTGTCAGGTATTGCTGAGTCTATACAGCTATGAAGGTGCCCATGTAGTATTCTGGTGTGGGCCTGGACACTACTGCTAGTTCCAACTGACAGGACATTGGCTGTAACATTACTTCTACCTGCTCTGAGGAGATTTATAGTTATTCATCTAAAGTTTTGTTTGACCCTGACAAGGGTGGGAGGGGCAGGGCCTATGGTGACCTGAACAGTGATGGATATGTGGTCAGATCTTACCAAGGAGGATGACACTATAGGAGTGCTACAGTGGCTACTCATGTTGGTTAAGACCAGGTAAAGGTTATTTCCACCTGTCGTAGGAGTGTTGACCGGATGATCCACTGCATTGCCATTGACAAAGCTGAGGAATCTCTGTGCATTCATGTTCAGGTGGCATAAGTCATGCACACTATAGGTGGGTAGTTGACGTCACCCAGGAGCAGGGTAGATGATTGAATTCTGTCAGATTCCAGCAAGTGACAATAGGTGTGGTGGGTGTCCATAGTCAATGTTGGAGGCCTGTAGCTAGCTATGCTTTGAGTAGGTATTTTGTCAACTGTTAACTGCACTCGGGATGTCTCCCATGCATCATGCTATTTGGCCAGCCTGGAGGTGTGTATGTGTAGGTTATGTTTGACACTCTGCCTCCTGTGGCTTTGCAGCCCTCCATTTTGGGTCTAAACATATGATGGGATGAGTAACCTGGCAAGGTTAGTGTGGTCTCCACAGCTACAAAGCAGGTGTTAGTGACTGCACAAATGTTGGCATCCTACAGGACAAGGTATGCCTGCATTGACATAGGTTTCATGCTAAGACACCTAGCTCCTGTTAGACCAAGACATCTGCACAAGGGCACACGTCACTGGTGGGCAAAGGCCAGAAAATAGTGTCACTTTATGAATCTAGCTGAAACGCATGTAGTTGCAGCAAAGACAGTGTCACATTCACAGGTCTACTCCACAGGATATGACTTCTGACAATCAAATGTGTGCTATTATGTTATGACTTCAGTCTTTAATGGGTTGCCAGTGATGTGCCAGACAATACACAACTGTATGAGGCATTGACTACAAATATGAGCCAGCCATGTAGTCAGTCTGCAAAACTCTGGACAGTTGTCAGGTATGGGCTCAGTATATAACATACAGTTCAACACACACTTCTGTGCCTGTTATGTACTATGCACATATCCTATATAAGTCTCTTACATTTGTAGGACAAGCATATGTATCATAGTGGCATTTACAGGTGACATATACATATGTAAAACATCCCAGGTAGCTGGCCTAGCAGTGTCACACTCAGTATTGCACAACAGACACTCCAGTAGTAGTCATACATGAGCTGACCATTGCTGGGGTGACTCAGGGGACAGAGATGTACTCTGTGTCAATGCAGACAGGGCAAGCAGGAATGGCCATAGGTGCCAGCCAGCAGCATGTGAGTTCATCAGGTATTGTTGTGACCTAATGTTTAATGCCCTAGTGTTTAATGTCTTATATGACATTATTGTATTTCCCCTTATGCATTCCATTACAAGCTTGCATAGTTGCCATACCTGTTATAGTGCTGAAGAGTTTCCTCAGAATACTGCAAATGGTTAGGTTTGTGTAGTCACAATCTGTATTTGTGTAGATGAGTTCAGACCTGTGTTGCATAGGCAGCAGATTGTCTTTGGTAGGCAATGGTCATGAGCAGGTGATGGCCTGTGCACCAAGCAGTGTCTCCCACTTGCTACTTGCATCCAGAACAGCTGTGTTGTCTTTCCATTAGCCAATGCCATAGCAGCACAATGCTATAATTAAGTCCTTCATGTGGGCCTTGCCCCTTTTCCTTGCCAGTGTGGAGGACATTATGGAAGTATGGTGGCTACAGCTTCACAGACAGTAGGTGGAAATACCTATCAGGAAAAGACATGTGGAGACAGCCCAATAACATAGGAGTCAAAGCTCAAGAATTGGGTACAGATTTTAAGTAAGTATTGCTGTTATACACATAGAGGATTGCTAGATCAACAGAGTTTGTCTCGACATGCATTTTCTGTGTGACTTGACATCTGACACTGGTATGTCACTGTCATAACTCTCAGTTGCACAGATGTCCACAGACTGCCCAGATATTTGCCTATTATGTTTGATCTGTTCCTCAGACAACTTCTGTTTTTGTGAAATCAGTAGGATAATGTGAGGATTGTAGTCAGTAACTGTTGACATCCATTAGTGTTTCAGACATCTTATCCTTCAGGGATGTTATGTTACAACAAACCCTGTAACACCAGCAACTGTTTCAGTTTGCAACACAATTATGTGAGATACGTCCCTCCTTCTGGCCCTCTGTCCCCCAAGTATGTCATGCTTTGTCCAGATGTCTTGAAGTAAGATGTTTAGCGATATAGTCTATCATTATTTAGTGACTTCACTCCTGGTATCATCCCAGTGACTTAGTTGAGTCATGGAATTGGTATGCAGCAGTGGCCATAAATATGGTCCCACACCATGGACATTCTGTGGAAATCTATATAGTTGAGAGTTATGTATGTCTGACCATTGTTAACAGACTGCCAAGACTGTGTAGCAGTGTTGTGTGTAAATGTTTGTTGGGCCTACTGACAGGAGAGTAGCAGATGTGAGTGTCATAGCTCATTTTCTATCTGACTGTGCATGCTGCTACAGTTGCTGGTGGTCTACCAGGTGTATATATTTGTAGGGGCAGACTGAGAAATGTCCTGTAACCTCAGGATTCCCAATAGACTGTGAATTGGGCCAGTATATGTTGGTGTACTGTGTGACTGGCAATCAGGATAAGTTTGTTCAAACAGTCGTTCTACTCTAGAGTTCATTCGGGGTACTAGTATGTTGCTGTTACTGTAGTGCACATGGTTTTGGGTTGACATTGTTGCACCAATATCTGTTTTTCCCTACAGTTCCATCCCTGTAGTGCATGCTATATTTGGAACATACCTCTCAACTTCTTAGAGTAAGAAATCTGAACAAAGCCATGAGAAATGTGATACATATAGGGACAATTTTTAACTATTGCTGTTACAACTTAGACCATTGATAGAACAACAGGTTTTGCATTAGCATGAATTTTCTGAAGGGTATGAAGTCTAAAACTCAAATGTCTGTCATTAGTTTCTAACTTCAGTCTTTAATGATTTGCCATTAAATTCCCAGAGAGCCCAATTTTATGAAAAACGGACCAAAAATATAAGGCAAAAGTCTGGACATTCTGCAAAAATCTGTGCAGTAGAGAGGTATGATTTGGAAATACATGGGTAATTCCCCAGAGTTGATTTAGGGTAGTGTGTTGGTATTACTGTAGTTCAGAAGGTGCTGGGTGAAATGGTTGGCAGCTCTCACTGTTTTTTCTCTTCTGTCACATGACTATAGTCATACCTCTCCACTGTCCAGATGTTTAGACGCTATCCAGATGCATGGATCATATGTTTTGTCTGTTCCCCATAACAGTTGTGGGTTTCTGAGAAATCACTCAGATTATGTGAGCATTGACATCAGTAAATAATGACATGCATTTGTGTTTCAGACCTGGAATCTATCAGGAATTAAATGTTAAATCAAACCATGCTACTCTAGCAGACTTCTATGCATATAACAGCCATATTTAAAAGTTACCACTATTGTTTGCCTTTTATCCCCCCACTTTGTCAGGCTTTTTCCAGATGTCTTGCAGTAAGAGGTTGGTTATCTCTCTCTCTCTCTCTCTGTAAATATATATAAAAATATACATGCATATACGTATATATCTTATATATATATATATATATATATACATATATATATATATATATATATATATATATACACACACACACACACACACACACACACACACACACACACACACACATGTATATGTATATATATATATATATATATATATATATATATATGCAGATATGTGAATATATATATATATATATATATATATATTTATATATATATATATATATATATATATATATATATATATATATATATATATATATATATATATATTATGTATATATATATATATATATATATATATATATATATATGTGTGTATTTATTTATACACATATATGTATATAAGAGTACTACAGGTATATATTTTTCTATTATGTGAAATGAGTGTAGTGCATGATATGTTTGTAAAAGCATTGCAAATTGCTACAGCTCAGATGGTGTAGAGGTATGTTCCTATGATTGTAGTGCACAGGTTCCTGAGTTTAAGACTTGGAAGTGATTACTTTTTTTCATTAATGTTACATGACCAGACTGCATGATATGTTTATAAAAGCATTACAAATTCCCACAGCTCAGATGGTGTAGTGGTATGCTGCTGTGATTATAGTGCATAACATCATGGGTTTCATATTTGGTAGCTCTAATTATTTTGTTGCTGGGCAGAACAAGGTCATATTGGAGACAGAGTGATTAAGGCAGTTTTAAGCAGTTGTAAGTTGTTTGTACGGTTTTGCATGGAGCTAAGTGATGTTAGCAGATGGCTAAGCCCTCTTAGCTTCACTTAGCACTGCTTACTCTTTACATTGCCTAACAGTGTGCAAATCCATTTAACTGTGCTGACTGCTTGTTAGCATTCACATTTAATTAATGCTAATGCTTACACTGACTAAGCATAGCTGAGCACTGCTAACCATTGCTCAATTTTCAGTTTAAAAAATAGCAGGCTAATGACTTCATTAATTATTACTGACATATTAGTAAGTCTATATGATTTACTTTACATGGCATCTCTCAATGTGCTTTCATTACATTACCATGGGGTGTGACTATACTGTATGGGACACTTGTGTATACATGGATGATTTCACATGTTATATGCACTCACACTTACATTTTACACCAGCTACACTACCCTGGTTGACAAATATCAGTTACTACATAATTTAAAATTAAAATATTAAGTTTAACACTGCTTTCCCACTTTAAAAATAAAATGGTTGTTTTGGTACTCAAACCATGAACACCTGCATGTAAAGCTGGGACTCTATCCACTACACTAACATGGCATAAGGATGTCAGCTGTATATTTTTATTTATCTCCTATGGGATGTTTCAGCAATGCTGAGCAGAGGGCCATAACATGCACACCCACTCAGCTATGCTTAAACATACCTTAGAATGGAAAAAATATATAAATTCATAAAACCACTTTATTTACATGTATCTCTACTCCTTGTCAGTCACATCAAGGGAAATTGTAAAGGGACACTTAGGGAAAAATTTTAATTATTGGTCTTACAAGTTAGGAAGTGTGACTGTGGTTTTCTATCAAATCATTGGCAAATCACTCAGGGTTTAAGTAAGAACATACTGACAGACATTAGGGTTTCAGACTTTATACCCTTCAGGAAATCTGTGCTAATGCAAACCTTTTATTCTATCAGCTTTCCGGGTTTGTCAGTGCAATATTACAAAAGTGTCCCTATTTTTCTGCCTTTGTCCCCCCATTATTTATGGCTTTGTACAGCTTTCTTGCACTAGGAGGTTGACAAGTATGTGAGGAAGGCATCTGGGCATTCTGCAGAAACCTGTACAGTTGATGGCTATGGCCATATGGCACTTTCAAATGGCTGATACTTGTGTTTCAGTCTTCATACCCTTCAGGAAGTCCATGCTACTGCAAACCTTTTATTCTATAAGCTTTCTGGGTTTGTCAGTGCAATATTTAAAGAGTGTTCCTATTTGTGTGCCTTTGGCCCCTCATTATTTATGGCTTTGTACAGCTTTCTTGCTCTAGGAGGATGAGAAGTATGTGAGACAGGCATCTGGGCATTCTGCAGACAACTGTACAGTTGATGGCTATGGCTGCATGGCACTTTTACAATGCAGGGGATGTGTGACATAACCTGTCACACACCCCCTTCATTGTTTCTTGCTTCCCTATCTTTTTCAGTGTCTGTGGACACTTAAATACTCATTTTATTTCATTCCAGTGTCTCCAGACACTGAAATGCTTTTCAAAAGTGCTGTACTGCACTCTCTGAGTGCAGGGGGCATGTTAAATGTGCGTGCACAGGTTAGACATGACCTCTGCACTCAGTGTTGTTCGTGTCCACATAGCCATAACAGTAGCATGCCTTCATGAATATGCAAGGCATGCTACTGCTATGGCTGCACTTACATGGACATGGTCCACTCCGTGTCAGAATAATGCTATTCTGACATGGAGTTTAATGAATCCCGAGGGATGTCTTTACTGTTGATAGTGTAAATTACAGGAGCTACCAGGGATGGTACTGACCATTTTCTTCCTTTGGTGACAACACTCACTATGGTAAAGAGAGCATACTTAGCCATTCTGTTTATGATACCCTCACTATTTATCTGAGAGGCTCTAATAAGCTGTATTTTAACTATATTTCTTTCTGTGTGATAGGGATGCATACTCCAAATATTTGGTTCCCATAATCTCCTTTCTGTACAACCTACTATAAAGTCCTACCTTCTCATTCTTTAACATTATTATATCTAAATAGTTGATCTCAGAATAGGAATACAAGTTCAGTTCAAATTTCAAATAGTCTGATAAACTATTTGCAGTCCATGTTAATTCAAGTCCTTCCTTGAGAGATATCCACAAAATAAAAATGTCATTTATAAATTGAAAATAAACTTTACAGTTTTTACATTTTTAAGCCTATCATGTGAAAATTCTTTGTCAATCTCGCAGCCAGTAAAAAAAAAAAACTTGGCATAAGTTGGTTCATCAAAGCGCCCATAGCTATACCTGTAACTTTTTCATAAATGTTCTGCCCAAAAACAAATTTGCCTGAACATTTCCTGACATAGTTTAACCCCTCTTCTCTTGATATAACTGTGTGAATGGAAGATACATATATAGTTACTAGCAAACAATCACGCAGTTCCTTAAACAACCTGATTCTGTTTGTAAAATCAATCAAATCTCTTACAAAATAATCAATTTTGCCAATTAACTGCTGTAAAAAATGTTCAACCACAGCTGCAAGAGGCTCAGTTTTAGAGCCTACAGCTGCCACAACAGATCTGAAACGGATAATTTTTTAAGTTAGTGTGTATTTTAAGGATTCTGAAAATGTTAAGTCTTTAAGAGTTTTTTACATATTATAAAGCTAAACTGTCTGGCATCATCATCCTTTCTTTACTTAATTTAAGTAATAAAGTGTCAATAGCTTCATATTTTTGCATAACAAACTTATGACGCACAAATTTGCACTGATTAACATTAGCTAACATATGCTAACATATCTGTAATGGCCATTTGTACTATATTCTGTCCAAAACAAAATTATTGTCAATTTATCTGTTATCATTACTCCAGAAGAGTCATCATTCATTAAACCTTGCAAGGCTTTCTCTTCACTTTAATTTAAAGAATTGTAAAAGGTCCTCTTATGAAAATTATTCATGTTTATACATTCCAAAAATTTAAGTTCTAAGAGTTTCACTGAAAAAAAAAAAATATATATATATATATATATATATATATATATATATATATATATATATATATATATATAAATATATATATGGATCTAGGACACATGCTTGACTACCATGTGTCCGAATCACAAAACATCGAACACATATACACGAAAGTGCTTAACTTCGAATAGCGCTTCCGTGTTTGTGTAGTTCAAAAAAAATCTACGTTTCTGCCTGCACCCCCCCACACCCCCCCTACTTTTACATTCTCACTCCAAGATCGCACTACAGTGGGGGAAAAGGGAATTTTCCCTTACCCGCACTGTAGTCCGACAGGCACAAATACACGGAAGCGCTGTTCGATGTTAAGCGCTTTCATGTATGTGTGTTCAGTGTTTTGTGATTCGGACATATGCTAGTCGAGCATGTGTCTGGATCCCATATATATATATATATATATATATATATATATATATATATATATATATATATATATATTTATAGCCTGGATAATTATTGTTTAAATAAAGCTTAAGCAATAATAAATGAAACAATACATACCCAAAATATTTTTAGTGGACTACTCTACTGATGGAACAAGAATGACTAATACAATTTTTTTTTTCACATAATTCCAAAAAAGGTTCAACACAGAATCGTGGATTTAATGGGCTAGTTTTTCTTTACAGTCTTAGCATCCTTTTGGTAATATTATGTAAAAAATAGGCCTTAGCATTCAAGCTCCTAAAAAGCAACTACAATTGGTCATAATATCTGAAAAACACAATCTTCTCTGTACAAAGGACACATTTTTGATAACACATTGATTTCATTTTCAGTAAAATTCGCAAACAAAATGATGAAGCAAGCCCAGCATAACAAATCAGTAACCACTTTTAACTGGAAACACAGTGTAGTATCCAATGATTAAGTAGCAAGAATGTTTTCTTTCACCAAAAGGACATAAATGTTTATAAAACAAGTAAACAAGGTTTAGCACTTTCATCTAGTCTAGATATCTACAGAACCTGCTGTGACTCATTCACCACTTCCTTTTATTTTATCAGTTCACAATCATATAACCAAAAATGTAAAGATACAGATACAAAATGCAAACTCCCTAAAAGCTTGTACATAAGGAATGACAATTTACATACAATTCATATAACCAAGCCTAAAATGCCATAAAATGTTGAGAAAAAAAGTTTCATAACTTACTTGCTCTAATCTTAAGGGCACAGTTAATACTGACACCATCATTTAGTCCAGGAGTTACAGTGTCATTGGCAACTGGCTGCCACTGCAACTCTCTCATTGCTAAAATAATTCTGCAGTCCCCACCTCTGTGGCAAATATCCACCTTTTCTATAACCAAAAAAAAAACTAAATAAATAAATAATAAAAATAAGAATAAAGCATTTAAAATGTAAACATTGTACTGTAGGGCATTGGTTAAATCACCACATTTAATACAATAAGTGTGGTGATATATTTTCTATTTTAACACATTAACAGATTTACCAATTTACAAAGTCTTGCAGGATTCACAACAATCTATACCACACTAGCAGCATTACAACTGTATCTACTAGGTTGTCTCTAGTTTTATATAGTAGGCATGATAGTGCCTATGCCCTCAGTATAAACATAATTGTGATGTACACACCTACCACAATTATGAGTTTGCTCACAATGATCCCCCCCCACACACTGTACTTTGTCTCTCAAGCAAGTTCTTTAAATTGTGCTTCCTTCAAGACACGCAGTTAGATGCACCTCCTACAGTGTCTTTGGGTAGTTTTGCAACACCCAACAAATATTTCAAATTATGCTAGCTATTCTTCCACTATCAGTACTGTAGTCTATTAAACAAATTATTTTGGGTGTGTGTTGCTTCATTTGTTATTGTTTTACCTATATTTATTTTTTTATTATAGCAATGTCTTTTCGGATTTTCCCGGTTAAGGGTCGCCACAGCGGATCACTGGTCTGCTAATGATTGGCAGTCGATTTTTATAGTGCCAAGTTGTCAGCCTAATGCCCAGCCTTCACAGAAGGCACACCCACATGCACATGAACCTACCTCCATGTCTTTATCATTTACACAGCTGCAGGGAGGACATGCAGACTCCGCACAGAAGGAACTCCGGCTGAGACTAGAACCGAAGAACCCCTTGCTGTGAGGCAGCAACGCTAATCGCTGCACCACCACATATTTACTTTTTTATTATTCATATTTATTTATCTATTTAATAAATATGAATTAATTCAATAGCTACTCAAGCCATATATATCTTCAATAAAATTCTTAGAACTTTAATTGATTATACTAAAACTACATTTAAGTGATGATGATTGCTTTATAATAATATGTTTGTGAATTGTGTACACATTTAAAGTACTGCTTTGCTGTTCCCTCATTCCCAGTGGTTCTGGCCTCATCTGCAATCTTGATCTTTCTGCCCCTTCTCCGGTGTGCATTCCTGCCTATGTTTGCACTTGGATGGAAAAACTGTTTGAACCTTGTTGAACACTTCATCTGTTGCCCTTGTATGGACGGAACCTTTGCTTACTACCCCATTATAAAAAAAAAATCCTCTTCATTGGAGATCTTCTTCCTTCAGCCCAATTTTTGGAATTCATGATAGCCTTGGTGTCTGACTGGATGTTTGTCTCCTGCTACCCAAATTCCCAACATTATGATTAGACATAAAGGCGTCAGAGTAAGAAAATTTATTTTTCACTCCTTTGCCTCTTAAATGTGTTCTGAGTTTACAATTCTGAATTTCCTTCCTTTTTTTTTTTAACAGCTTCAGAAATGTATCTCTGTACAATCCTTTGGTATCACACTTTAATTATAAAGTTTTAAGCTCTCTTAACGGCTGTTCCATCTCAATATAATTATATTTGACAAGCACTTGCATGAAATCTTTGCTTGCCTTCCTGCAAATCTCTAACCCCTCTTTAAAATGTCCTGTCTTGGGCTCCTTACCAGTAGAGGGTTTATCAACCGCCAGACATATAAGAATACGTTTCAAACTTAAGCATTCTTTAAAATAAAGATTATCTGTCTCATTTTAATTGACTTGTAATGGATCAACTTCTTCTGGTAGTCTTTAACAAGTGGTTCCATGTACATTGAATCTTCAGCAGTGTTAGTCACTGCAAATGGAGATGGCCAAGAGATAATGAAACTCTTTAGCTGGATGAATCCATAAATATTGGTGGTATGACTGACTGAAGTCTGCAAATGATCTGTTCCCTGCATCATGATTTTCACTCAGTCCAACCATGGCAGTGTTGTGTTTCTCAGCTATTCCATCAAAAATAACAGCTCTGTTAACAAAAATTGCTCATTACCATAAAAAATATAGCTTACTGTCAAAAACACTATATAAAAATCCAAAGAATGAAAAAGTAACATGCCAGTTCACAGAATTCAACAACATTTTAATAAAATATATAAGAGCTTTTATCCTATTAAGCATACAAAGAACTTTATTAGATATACAAACATTCATAAGTTTTCCAATTAAATGCCTTGGCTACTTAACCACATGACTTAATAGTGCTATTGTTTCAAATGCTTCAACTTTAAAAAACAAGCCAAGTTGATATTGTTGGGGGGATAACTAAAGTTAAACCGCAAAACCAGTTCAAGTCAGTCAAAAAACACTTCAATGTCATCTTGCATCTTATTCTTTTATATTTATAATATGGTAGCTATTAATGTAACTTTGCAAACTATTACCTAACACTGTAGTCCAAGCAAGTCCTGACCTAGGCCCCATTTAGGGCATGTCCTGCCATTCTACTGCTTTGATAGACATGGCTGAAACAAGTAAGTATGAGTCTACTCACATCAGCAAATCCAGTGAGAAAGAGGCTGACTAAATTGTTATATTTTACCCAGATTATATCCTCACAGATTCTGGTAATCCCTTTCCTGCACTGACTGGCCCCATTCAGGATCTGCAGAGAAGTCATGCCACCCCTATCTGGACAAACTAGCCACCTACCTGTGGGGAAATGTAGCTTAAGACAAAGTAATCTGTTCCTAAGCGTCCTTTCTATATGACAGGGAGATTCAAAGATATCCTATTTCATTGATCTTCTATAACAGCAATAGAGATACGTATTTGGCAACAAAAATGGACTATTCTTAATCTCGGTTGATTGTAAGGAGATTAAAACAGGTTTTCCAGTTTACTAGCATGCCTTTAACATTGGAGAGTTATGCAGGCACAGACAAATTGCACTCATCTGGATGAAATGGACCACCTGAAGAGAATTGCAGCAGCAAGGGGAAAAAACACACTTTAGCTTTTAAGGGAGTACTGTCTTTATTCAAATTGCTATGTAGAAATGATATGCAGACTACTCAAATTATTGTACTTGGTTTTGCATTCTGGATGCATATGTTTACCATGTTGCTGTTTATTACTGGATATGTCTAGTAATATGTTTCTGAATAACTTTGCTGTATGGCAAGTGATCTTTGTGCTAACACTTTTTTCATCACTACGACTTTAATCCTCTGGCAGCTAGTACAGAAGATTAAAGCTATAAGAGATTAACAAACTGTATCCTGTAGTCCAAGATTTTACTCCCTCAACCTCCATTTGCCTACTGTATGACTTTAAGTAAGTAAGTCACTTGAATCCACAGTGTTTTGGGGAAACTGGTCTGATCTCCTGGATCACATGCCTAGTATCTATCTATGAAAGCCTCCTACTTTCATCTTAATTTGAAACCTACTTGATATGCAATTACATACATTGCAATTGGTATAGGTGACTGGGGTGTAGAAACACATAGTAGGCATCAATTTGTATGAGAACAAATATACAGTTATGTATATGAATACATGTGTACACCTAGATTTATGAAATAATCATGTGTGTAAATATACACACTTTTGTATGATAAAGTACATGTGTGTGTGCACATATACATGATTTAGCATACACATTGTAGTGCATATACTTCTGTGTGAAAATGTGTTTTGTCGTATGTGTTTCTGAGTGGCTGAGGTACATATAATAAATGTTAATATATGTAAATGTTGTCATATATTGCAAATAGACTGTATCACATGTGCTGTCATATCACTGTACATAATAAGTATCCCTTTGCCTGAATAATGATGTCAGATTTTTTCATGTATGTGGGCATTGCTTGCAGTCATGTTGTCCCCTGTTTCATGGCATACTCTAAACAGGCCTTAAAATTGTGATGATCATCTGTGTTATGTTCTGTGCAGAAAATGCTTTGAGTTTGATATTTTTGTTATGTCACTGGCTTGCAGTGTTTGCATGATTAATGTTTTTGCTGGTGGCATGTCACTACTAACATAGTATGCAGGCAGTGGCACTAATTTTCCTTGACATATCCTCTTGTATTAACAAGCTACAATACTTCATATACTTTGCAGTTCCAATAGTGACTATGGCTAAGCTCTGAGTATGTAATATTATCAGCAATCTGTTTCACAAGTCTTTGCACCAGGAGCTACAGGAATGTTCCTTGTTCTATTCAATCAGGCATAGCAACTCTGAACCATATAATTGTACTGCACATACTTGAATATATATATATATATATATATATATATGTGTGTGTGTGTGTGTGTGTGTGTGTGTGTGTGTGTGTGTGTGTGTGTGTGTGTGTATATATATATATATATATATATATATATATATATATATATATATATATATAGGTCTACTCTGTAAAATTGAAAGACCAGAAGAAGGAAATGCAGAGCACACGAGACAAAAACAACAAAACCCCAGAACACCGAAAAACACGTAGGTTTACAAAACACACATAACACACAAAAACACACACACAACTGCCCCATGCTACTAAACAAAACACCCTACACTAATGATAGGCAGGGGAAAAGCCCCCTTACACCCCCCACACACCCCCTACTTTAATATTCTAACTCCGAGATTGCACAAACAGATACGCAAGACAAACACACACCCACACACAACAGTCCCTCACACACACACACACACACACACACCACAGTCACAACACACACTTACACACAGCATTTCCCCTCACAAATGCACTCACACACACACACTTACCTACAGCAGAACACGAAAAGCACTAATTCAAACTCCCGTAACATTGGGATTTTGAATTTTACGCTTTTCGGTGTTTTGTGGTTTCGTTGTTTTCATCTCAGCATTCCGGATTTCGATCTTTCGATCTTCTGGTCTTTCGTCGAACTCAAGTAGACACATATATATATATCTATATCTATATATATATATATATATATATATATATATATATATATATATATATATATATATATTTAGATATATAGATATAGATATATACATATACATATAGATAGATAGATATATCTATAAACATATATATATATATATATATATATATATATATATATATATATATATTTATTTATTTATTTATTTATTTTACGTGTAGTGGGATGCCATGTTGACAACAGATCAAGATGTGTGTTACTGGACCTCTCTTTGGCTATACAAACAATTTTAACTGCATGTAATTACATTAGCTCTACAGCCTTAAGTGTAATTACAGAGTATGGTCAACAACAGTGGCCTCTGTGAAACCAGCTTTGAGCAGGCACAGGCATTCCACTGGTTGGGGATTTTTCAGCAGCTTTGTAGACTGCTTAGCATCTGTAATTATTGTCAAGCTTCTAACCTAGCACTTCCATTCTCAGTATATTTCTCCAGATGCATATATACTCCATGCTAAATCAACACAGAATTGCCCATGTTGCTTATTCTTACTCAGATTCTCTGAATCTTCTTATATTAATACTGCTTATCTGTTTCAATCCACTGCTGCTAGCATTTACTCTTTTACATTTAAAAACTTTTGCCAGCCCACATTCTATTTATCCCCAGTTTATACCTTTCATTTTACCTACCTCAGTTGTAGAATTCAAGAACCAGGTCCTAGCTAAACATCACAATTGACTGGGTATTCATTTGTAGTATGAACTTAACCCAGCTGCCTGTCAAGCCCCGTGAGTCTTGGTTACAAAGCATAGTGGTCACCTACATTGTCTTCATACACACAACTGATATACTTCTGAGTGTGACACACTGTGATGTACTTCTGTGTATGACACACTGCTTAATATGGTGCTGTGAATCCCCACAATCATGTAAACTGGAGTTTGGTTTGTTTTCCTTCAACAGCAAACAACACTATAGCAGGGCCTTCATATACTTTCTTCCTCTGGGTGGAGAACACGTTCTGACCCATAATCTCTCCCAGGTCTACTTCTACCCAGCACTAAACTCATCATGTAAATACAAATTCCTGCCATCAATGTCACTGTTGTCAGGACTTTGTCTTTTTGCTTTATAGTGGCAGGAACATCCTCTGTGCTTTTACTCTGGTCAGTTCATCTGGGACAGTAACCTTGGCATGTACTATGACATTTTTTTCACAAAAGTCTGCACATCTATAAATTGCAGATATTGTACTGCTAGTTAATTTATCAGAGATTCTTTCTCAGTATATGTAATTGGCACATCCTTCACTCTGTCTCTCAGCTCTATATAATTGCATGTTACTTTGCAGTGCCATTCCTTAATAACTATGCGTATGCTGTATATAGGTTCGTAGACTAGTACTGGGCTAATTGCCCTTGTGGGCCATTTTAAGCCTAGCTAATTATCCCTTGTGAGACTCAAACCCTGCACTTTGCGTTTGTAAGGCAAACACCTTAACCAGTAGGCCACCCTCCCACCCTCAATATTTGCTGTTGCTGTGTTTTCTTCCATTTTGGGCCCCGAGTATCACCTCTAACTGTTTGATTGTCTGTTATAGTTTACCATGCATGCTGTTAAAGCTGTATTTGGTTATGTGCATACCATCTTCTCACTTGTTTATTGCTGTTTTTTCTGTATCTGGCACTTTAGAGAAGCACTGTTGCACTATTGCAGTGACATGCTCATTTCTTTGTGCACTGAATAGACTTGTCTGCCTGCATGTACATACTGGTGAGCATTTGCCCAGTGTTTGATTGCCACTGGAGTGTCACTTCTGTTTGCCACTTTCAGGACTGATAACTGGCTCCAATTTACCTTCATTTGTCTTCCTCATTGACAAGGCTGGAGTTAATTGCTTAATTTTCCATTATTTATGTACTTGCTGCTGCTAACATGTTTACGTGGTGTTACATCTTTATATGTGGACTGTTACAGCTTACAAGTGCTTTGTTCCACTGTGTGTAAACAAATGGGACAGTCATGATTATTTGTTTTACAACAACACATATTTACTTGGGAAAGGGCATGTACTGGCGCACATGTTCAAAGACGGATTCATTTGTAACCATTGTTGCCAAAGTACTTTAATCTTTGCAATAAATAATGTAACCTCCAGAAATAAGATGTTTTTTTGTTGTCTCTTTTTATGCACACTCCTTGGGATTTATTAACAAGTGTGTACATTTAGCATTAAGCCTACATGATTTGTGCATGTTAGTATGATGAGCAGCATTGCCCATTGAATATGCAAGCTGCCACAGAAGCCTACACATTTAGAAGCAACTATTCAAGGCCAGCACAAGTATCAGCAGGCAGGAAATGGTGCATGAAAGCTCGAGCACACAATGTAAACAAAATGCGTTGCTTGCAGGCACACCTAGTGAGAGAGCATGCATGGACAGCATAATACAAGGCAAAGGCAATTTTAATTAAAGAATTAAGATGTAGGAGAAGTTAAACAGGGAAACTGTACTCAGATGCAGGGATTAGTGCTCAAATAAGAAGCAGGGCCGATGTTCATCTACATGGCTTCAGAATGTCCTTGACTTTTTTTACTTTTTACGTCTTTATGGTTTATGTGCAGATGAGCTTAATAAAAAGTCCAAAAACATGTATATCCACAACTAGGAAGATTTTGCTTTATTAGCCTGAATGTAACCATAAAGACTTAAAATGTAGCTGAAACACTTGATGTCCTTATATATATTTGCATATATCCCATGGGTCTCTATTACAGGAGGTTTAAGGTATCACGCAGTGAAAACTGCAGCTTGGCTAGGTTTTTCTTTCAGTTTTTTTTTCTCCATTATGTCTGCAACCAGCACTATCAGCTCTTGATGGGTGACAAAATGATCACCTACAGAGGCACTGCTCCCAGAGGGTGCTACTGCAATAGCAGCTGGGGCAGACGTACCCAATGCAAGTGGAGCAGATGGGCAGGCATTACGGAGGCAATGCTGACAGGTTATGACCCAGATGTGCTGGATGTCAGTTCTGCCTGTCATGGTGCCACTGGAGCCAGCAGTGGAGGTAGGTGGCCTGAACCACAGTGATCAGTTGGTCAGATCCCTGTACTAATAGTCATTTTGGTTTCAGCAGCAATGTATCCCAAAAAAAAAACACTAATAAAAAAATAATTAAAAAAAGAAAGAGATAGGGTTGGGGAAGGGAAAACAGAGAGAAAAAGATCAAAGGCATGTTATGTTATTTCATTATTTTGATACATAAACAAAGATAACGTATAAATATGTACACCTTAGACACATCCAGATACAATAAGAAGGCATTAGTGAGTCATAATATAAATCAATGCCAGTGCTAGTATTTAAGAAATGGAAACTTTTATTGGATGATACAGTGTTGGGCGTACTCTGTTCAAGTTAATAACTGCTTTTACCAGCATTCAATTGTTAATATCATTCACGATTGCAGTAATATTTTAAAAATACTATCATGCAATAAAAGGTAATTTCTGCTTCTGGGATTTGAAGCCACATAGATCTAAGCTGGTGTACTCAAATCCTAATGCAGTCACTAAGAGGTATTAGAAAAGGCATGCATGCTTCATATAAAACTTTAACTATGCCTGCTGAAGCAGATATGAAGTGATGGCCTGAAAAGTATTATCTGGCATGCATTCATACCTGATGCATACTTACTATGTCCCTCTCTGAGGTGAGCAAATCTCTCTTGATGCACCTCAGTGTTCTGTACTATATATTTCTGCAGCTGTACAGTAGAGAAAAAGATATGAAAGCATATTGACTAGCTGTGTTGGGTGGATAGTTCATGCTCTGCCATTGACTGGTGATGGGTCACTATACTTACACAAGTGAAGGATGTTTTGTGCCTTAAATTACTCCTGGCTTGTGCCTCTTCACATCACTGTAATGGTGATGACATTCTTTCCCAGTGAGTACTATGCTAGTTGAACAGGAGACAGCCTTGGCTAAGCTATTCCAAGGCTCGTCCTCATACTGAGGCCCATGCAGCAAAGGGCATATGTTAGGGTGACAAGATACTGTGGTCCAGTTAAAATAACTGACCTTGTTTAGCATTCATAAACCTGGAATAAAAATAAATTAAGATGCAAACCAGCATAATAATAATAATAATATAATAATAATAATAATAATAATAATAATGTATTAATTTGCTAAGACTGCAATGACTTTCATACCCTCAGAAGCAGATACTTATGCTTTTTCTGCAGCTTGGATTCTAATGAGGTCAAATGTATTTTCAAGTGCCACAAAAGAGATAGAAAGAATGTGTCATATCTATGCCACATGTTTTCATATTCATGTAAAAACATGTTTATCTGATAGAAAATGCAATTGCTATTTCTCTGTCAGACACTCAGTAAGTGCTGTTTAATTGTGCATGGTTGGCTTTCCTATGTAGTTTAAGTAGGTGTGGTACATCTCCATGATTTATCTAAGCCACCGTTACACAAACTTGGTCACATGAACTCATAAATTACAAACTGAGTAAGCACTTTCTTGGAATACACGTAGTTGAGCTTGTCATGTTACAAATAAATGTGATACAAATAAAAATAATTTCTGGAAGAGGAAAAGCCCACTTGGGTTCTTGCTTTGTTGTGGTCTAAATCATTACACCTTAGAAAAAGAACAATTATTGACATACAATGTTATGGTTGGATGGTAGGCATAACAGTTAATGGTGAAGCTGTTTATCTCACAGATACAAGTTACAAAGTTAGATTCTCACTTTGGTCACTGATTATTAGGCCTGTAAGAGTCTGCAGACTGATTGCCTAATACTTATGGACCTACTATGTTACATCTGTCTACACTTTCTTTGAGGTGCACTAACTTCACACCAGCTATAACTTGCTTGTATGAATATCACATTTCCTCTCCCCACAAGGACAGATAACAATAGATAAGGGCATCGTCCTGTTATAACTAGAATATGGATCCCCACTAGGTGACTCAGCTTTATAAAACAAAACAGTCATACTGCAGTCCATCTCAAGTAACATCTGCAGGTGAATAACTCTCCCTCAGCATAGAATACCACTGCAATGGCTTAGAAAAAGACAAAATGAACTCCTGTTCCACAAAGAATGCCCCTTCATCTTGGCTCCATGGTATATACACTTATGATTAAGGAATGTTCACATTCTTGCCCAACAGACTTTCTAAACTACAGTTTCCATAATAGATGAGATTGCAGTCAGCCTCAGCCACAGGCCTACTTACCCAGTTCACCAAACTTAAGTGAATGAACCACTCCTTCTCTGTCATGGCTCTCAAAATCAGGAAATCCTTCCCTAAACACATCACCAATTCTAAATTCTATCCTGCATTCTAGAGAGGGCTAAATACACACCTCCACAACCAAACAAAATGCAAATGATACATTAAAGGCAACATTGCTTAAACCTAACCAAACTAAACCACAAACATTGTTAATAACCAGCAGAATGCTTACATATAACAACCTAATAACACAAAGGATTATATATTCCTACATGTACCTACTGCATCATACCCTGTATGATTATGTATACTTTTATGCATGTAATCTCGTCTTATCAAAGACCTTTGCCTTAGTATTTGCCAGTATGATGTAGTTTCCATCAGTGTCTTCTGTATTTCTATTTGTCCTCATGTTGGATTTTTAACTATGCCAACCACTCTGTATTTCTACATTATAGTTTATTTACTAGTATTTCTTCATGCATCTTTATTTCCATTTTACTTATTTGTATTTGTGTTTGTTTTGGCTTTATTTATATTTGTTTCACGTATCTTTGTTTCTTCACCTATGTTGATTCGATTTGTATCGTGCTATCTCTCTTCTGGGCTGAGTCTGAAAATTGTCTAAACAAGCAAACACACACATATATATATATATATATATATATATATATATATATATATATATATATATATATATATATGCAAAAGGTAGAATGGTTGAACGAAAGTTTGATGGCTTTTAAAGCCGTGCTTCATCCAACCATTCTGCTTTTTGCCTTTTTATCTTACATTTGCATAGTCAGTTGTTCGTTCATCCATTGGGTAATTTGTTTTGTTTACATATATGCATATGTACAAACATAAAAAATAACTAAATAAATAAATCAATAAGTAAAATGAGGACATTATGATTATAATCCAATATAAAGATAGCAATATACCACAAGCATCTGTCACCTCAAGCTATGTTTGAACAGCTGTTACTCGAGCACATGTGATCTGAATTAGTGACTATAAACAGGTTTAAGGAAAAGAAGAAAGTGTTCAATGTCTCTGTCTTGATTGGCACTGTTGCAAATGTATAACAATACTTAACTTGTGACAGTTTCTCAGTTGAAGATAAGTAAGATTTTTAACTTGTTTAAGGTTGAAATAGAAAGTGGCGTCTATCACAGCCCAGTGCACTGACGTAATAGACCTATCCTCCATCCATAGTACCCACATTTCTAGGTTTGCACAATCTGAAACAGTAAATGTTCAATTTGGATTAGTATTCTTGGAACCAGTGATGCTGCTATTTACTGTTGTAATTAGATACTGCATTCATTTGGACAGCACTTGTTTCAGTGAAAACCCCATTTTAGTTTCTATTTCTTAATTCTGGTAAGAGACTATTACTCTTGCCTCATTATCATTGCAGAGTTATAATTTTTATCTAATCTGTGCACATTGTTCGCATTTCTTTTTATATCAAACTGCAATCCAATTGTGCTACAACAGCTGTTGAAATGCAAAAATATTGAGAGGTTCACATTTTCCAAGACAACTTGGCCATAAAAAATGCAGAAACTGCATTTATATTTAATTAATTAGCATTACTTCACTACTATATAATTTACATTAACTCTGCTTTATTTTATTTATTTAGTTAGGTAGTTATTTGGCATGTGTTTGTCAGGAAAGTCTGACTAGGATAACACCCCATTTTCAGCAGAGGCCCACACTGAGTACACACTTTGGAACAGAGATGACCAGCTAACATAGCCTAGGAAAAATTATAGTTGTCCTTTATCTAAGAATTAGATTGACTATTTTCAGAGAGAATGAATTAGTAAGATGTGTGCTGGGGGAGGGGGTGAGAATGTAGGGAATAATTCAGCCTAGGGTAATTTAGGAGAAGAGTCAAGTCTTACTTAGGTGGTCTTTTAGTGGGTGCTCAAAGTTGAAAAAGTTAGAGGTTTGTATAATTTCCAGAGGTATAGCATTCCAATTTTTTTTTAGCGACTGAGTATGTCAGAGTCTTTGGTCAAAAGATATGTGGTTCTGTATATGTTGAGAAGATGTTGCACTTTAGATTACAGTGGTCTATTAGGATGCTAGAAATGGAGACTAGGAGGAAGAGCAGGATAGTTTTCGGCTGTGAATAATGTGGTGTGTGGAAGTAAGTTGTATGCATTCTAACAGGTGACACCATTTGTATTATTGTTTGTTGGTGGCAGATTTTGCAACCTTATTATAGCATGCTTCCAGGTTGATTTTTAAGTGTAGCCTGAAGGTTGGTTAGGATGGGTGTACTTTATAAGAGAGATGGGTGAAGGTATGTAGTGGCAAGAGTGGTGTTGGTGGTATTGCAGGTCACATTTAAGGTTATCATCAATAATCACTCCAAAATGTTTCGTATGGCAGAGCACTTCAATTTCAGTTTTGTTTAGTTTAAGATTTTGAATTTTACTCTGTCAGGCATGTTTGATTTGGAGACAAACAGCAGTAACATTGCTTTTTTAGGGTTAAGTAGTAGTTGGGCATTATAGAACCATTTTAATTGAGGAAAAAGCTTCTTGCATGATATGGAGGAGTTGAGGCAAGTTATCAGAGGCACAATGAGTAGTGGTTAACTTATTTTTTATTTAGATTGCTTAATTCTCTGCATTGTTATAGGTTACTGGGAGTTTTATGTTTAAGACATTCTTTCTGAGCTTTACCTCTGTTAGAAGTTAATGTTTTTGTCGGGGTAGTGAGTCATTGGGAGTGGTAATTTTCACTCTCTTTTTTACTGTAGAGGGGGCATGACTGTTTATAGAGTACTGTAGAAAAAGGTATTAAAAACATTGACTGTTTCACTGAGTTGGAACACTTGCAGGGCAGACAAAGACTTTCAATATATTGATGAAGGAGTCTTTATTGAACTTAGAAAGGTTTCAACATATTTTAAAAAGGTGATTGTCACATTGCTGGATTGCATTTCTATGGGTATAGGCAGCAGGTATTCACTAATTGATTCTGGATAGGTTGTAGATGTTGTAAATTTGCTGGGGTCAGAGACCAATATCCAATCTAGAATTGCACTTTTACTGTTGGTATTAATAAATCCAGTAGGTGTTTGATAAGCTGGGTGTAGCCATGAAGGTTTATAATAACTGAGGGAAAGTCTGATACAAGTAAGATTTTGCCAGTTGATATCTACATCGCATAGTATGATATTTACATAATGTATGTGACTAGTTTTCCAGGAGTCGATTTCATCTTAAGCTGATATATTATTTCTGCATGGATATAGACTTGGAGTACCAATGATATATGAAGTCAGTCAGAGGTACAAGGAGTTGAATATAGGTAAGGTTACTAATAAAAATAGTACTTTCTTAGATAATGAAGTAAGTTATTTAAAGTTGTTATGTATAAAAGAAAAATAATTTCATGCTTGACAAAATGTGCAAATGGAAGTTAGAATGAAAACTGTTGTTGTAATCATTGAAGTGTAATCACTGAACTTCTTATGTTATTCATTATTTTACAGCTGACATTGCAATGCATATTTTAGTCTACTCTATTCAGCTTTCTACTTATTGCATTTTACTGACACATACACAGCCATATTTATCTGCTAATACAAAGCCACTGAAACACAAACAACACAAATACACAGGTATGCACACATGCATGTGCAGACAAATAACACCCACACATCCATGCGCGTGCTCACACACACACATATACACGCACACACACACACACACACACACACACGCACACAGACACACACTCATACAATTACAAGAGACTTCTCTCTTTACAAACTCTTGTTTATTGTAATCACACAGACAGAAACCACTATTGGCATGTCACTGAAGTGCATGAACAAAGAACATTTCCTACCATGACATTCTCAAATTAACTTGTTTTTCACACATGGCTTCCTGATTTGCTTGCTTTTTTTGCAACTTGATCTTGTACAATCACCCAGAGAAACAACATAGGATAGTGTGAGATTTCCTTTACTGGTCCTACAGGATTAAAAGCAAACCTTAGACTTTTCAGCACTGCGTAAATACCACTGTGGTCTTAGGTCACCTGGCCCTAAACTTCAGTCACCATCATGACAACGTTAGTCACAACAAAAAGTGCTGACATGTGAGATTGCCTGATAATGTCTCCTGCATAAACATTCTGTGGTGGTATCATTCATACGTTTTCCCCAGTTTCTAAGTAACCTGCTGCCCTGCACATGTTAATAACCTGGTGGAATCTCATCGCTTCTTTTTAATTACTGAACACTTTTACTTTTTTATACTAAAGTTTAGCACACAAAATGTTCTTGCATGTATGAAAATGTCTAGTGAAACAAATTGATGCCATTCTGTAAACCAGACTGTTTTACAAACATAGAGTTTCAGATTTTTTTTTTGACAGAGACATTTAAAGTTAGATGTGAGCACCGCATTTAATAATAAAATGAACACAAAAAGTAAATATACACATTAGAAATATTTTTCTTATTTTACTACCTAATCCATTTCATTTTTTTGAGTTAACTTGAAAAAACAGATGCAAACTTCCTTCACAGTTACTTTTTCTTTTTAAAGTCTAAATAAAATGTGATATAAGCAGTAGTATATAGATGTTTAAATGAATAATGAACTAATCTGTAATTATCTTTCAAAACAATTAATTCTTAGACCTTTAAGAAGTTATAGTCCGTGTAATACACCTTATGGTTCATGATGCCATTTTTTTACAGTACTGATCTTCTGACATACTTTTCCATTGCACACACAAGACAAATACCACACACACACACACACACACACACACACACACACACACACACACACACACACACACACACACACACACACACAGTATTTACCTGACGGTAACATAAATGCACGTCTTTGCTAACAAACATAACAGAAATACACTTACTCAACTTTACAAACATGCAGACATACAAACACAAATATTGAAAGAAATAAATTAATTACTCCAAATACATTAAAGATCAACATTAAAAAACTCAGTTCGTATTTTTTGTGTGGAGTATGGAATTTGTGTGCTTCTCACATTCCTGCTACTTTTACAGACAAGTCCAGTATAGCAGAACCTTAGAGGATGGGGAATTTCCTGGAATAAGACAATTTTGATCCAGTATATATTTAACACTACTTGAAGTTTGTTAATAACACTTTCCATAATCAACCTTTAATCTATTTCTATTTTGCTACTCTAAAAAATTTATATAGATTCACAAAAAGACCACTAGAGAGATAAATCAATGTCTAATTCTATATCTATTGTAATATAGTATGTTGGTTCCACCGGGTGAATACCCAATAGATAAGGGAAAAGAGGGCAAAGAAATGGAATTTTTGTTGAGCTACAGATAATTTCCAGATTTTGGAGGATTTTGTTCTAGAAGAAGCAGGGTAAAATAGCTTCACTTAGGAGATTGCAATAGGGGCAGGTAGGTTTATGCCAGAACTCACTTAGAATATCTGTGTGAGGCTACAATACTTGTGTATGGAGTTGTTTTTCTAAAGAAAGACTCTTCAAGATCAGAGCAATTTTTTCTTAGTCTGGAGCATGGTTTGTTTTTTTTTCAGTGGAAGTCATGATGGTAGACATTACCGCTACTGAACTGTTGAGATTCTGATAAAGAGACATTTTTATCTTCAGCATTGAATCTAGTTTTGATGGTGACAGGGAGAATGACAAATAAACTTAGTTTTTTTTCTGCCAGTGAGCATTCCCCTGGCCTTTTGTTTCTTTGTTTGTTTTGTACTCTGATAAAAGGCTTTGTATGACAGACTTAATGGTGCATAAAGGCTCTCTTATGCAACTTCTGAAAGATTCTCAAAAGAGACATTCTGTACAGCTGTGTGGAATACCGTTGCTATCACAACATTCAGACTGAACTGTTTACTTTGTTGCAAGCCTTTTTATTTTTGTTGCTGTTTTGCACTTTGATTATATTTCTAGTAAACCAATCCCATGTTTATGCTGCTCCAATAAAATTATACTTCTTCTAAATAAACTGGGTGTATTCATTACCTGAAATTGTATATCTGGTGGAACCAATGGCCAGCTGCAGTATTTTTTTTTCTTTTTTCTTTTGCTTTTCTGATTATACCCACCATGGAACTTGAAAAGACTTTGTGTTTAAATTGTGTGGTATTGTGCTGGTTCCTACAGCTGGCTATTCGGTGTTTCTGTCCCTGCGGATACATGCTGATTTTATTCGAACAGCATCCACATATGATTACTACCTTTGTCGAAGGGATACTAAAAGTAGCCAAGTCCATGGTACAACAAGGATTCACATGCTTATTGAAATATCTTAACAGCACTGATGATCTTGGAACCTACCTGATAACCTAGAAAAGAATAGCCATCCAGGAAGTCTGGGATTTCATGAGTTGAGAGACGATCATTTCAACAATTCTCACAGTGCAATCTTTCACCTCATATGTGGTCATGCCTAGCTTTGTAATGAATTTGATAAGTTTGTTATGTTGTAGAAAT
Source organism: Protopterus annectens (assembly GCF_019279795.1). Lineage (NCBI taxonomy): Eukaryota > Metazoa > Chordata > Ceratodontiformes > Protopteridae > Protopterus > Protopterus annectens. The sequence goes on along the minus strand of NC_056726.1, from coordinate 680,495,864 downwards.
AGTGCAGAGACCTAAAGGCCACAGTTATACATTGACTCCATAAAGGTGTAAATGAAAACTTCATTGCCTATCCAGGGGGTCTAATTTTGTTGAAACTGTTTAGAGTATTAGAACTGCATACACTGAATGGTAACCTATTCCAATTCTTAGAAGTGCTTCGGTAATATACCTAATCTTCCAAGAAGTCTTATTTATATATATATATATATATATATATATATATATATATATATATATATATATGAAAATTTAAATATTGATGAGTTATAGAATTAGTGCATATATTTAAATTAAACAGTACTTTCAAAATATCATCATTGAAGTCTCTGTTTACTAGGATTGCTTTACTATGAAAATATCTGCAATGAAGATAAAACAGTTCATCCTTATTCTAATGTCTGTTGTATATTAATGCACCAGGAATATTATCAGGAACCATTGATGTTTTCTTTTAAATGTTGATAAAAGAGTTTTTTTTATGACAGACTCAATATTTTTGGACATGGTTCTAAAGTACATATTTTACCATCATGTTTTATCAATTGCCAGAGAAGGTAGATGAAACTGATGACATTGATACTTGCAAATTAGTTATTAAAATCTTTCTGCTATGTCCCTTGGGTTTTAACAAAAGTCTTCTGTCATAAGTTATAGAATCAATTGTTTCATTATTATTTGAAATTGAATTAATCTTTTTATAATATTGTTTAATGCTGTTCATATCATTAGCTAATTGTGTCTCATATTTTATCTTTTCTGCTGTGAGAGTGTGTTTACAATCCTTACTTCTTGCTTTGTTAAAAAATAGGAGCCACTCCAGTGGTACAGAGAGATAAAGCCCTAACTATGTCTCAGGGGACCCATGTTCAATTAGCAACTCAAGCAACTGATAGGGCACAATTAGGGATGGGATTACCCAGCCCAATAGAAGGCAGTTGACATGGCATACCTCTCAACTGTCCAGATTTTTACCTCATATTTTTGGCCTGTTTCTCATAAAATCTGTGGTTTTCAGGCAAATCACTGAGATTATCAGAGAACTGAAGTCATTAAATAATGACATATGTTTATGTTTCAGACTTCATACCCTTCAGATAAATGCATGCTAACACAAATCCTGTTTTTCTCTCAACTTTCTAAGTTTATAAAAGCAATATTAAAAAATTCTACCTGTTTTCTGGCCTTTGCCCTCCCCCATTATATCAGGCTTTGCACAGATTTCTTGTGCTAAGTGTTTGAGAGGAATGTGACATGGGCATCATCTGTGACAATCCCTGATGGAAGTTGGGGATGTCATATGGTAGGAGGCGTGATCTAAAGAGGAAACATTGGGTGGAAATGGCTGAGATGCTATGGAGAAGGTGTGATATGCCACAATGACTCCGATGCATACACACACCTCAGACACAACCTTATCATCAAACTGGAGGGAGAACTGGGTAAGTGATAACTAACATAATCCTCCCAATGGATATGGGTAGCCTAGACCCCTAGGATACTCATAGCTTCCACGAGTGGCTCTGGCAGATTTACGGAGTAAGTCTGGGGAAAATATTAGGAGCTAGAAGACTGGCATGGATGTGGGGCACTGGGTAGTAGTGTCAGAAGGATGATGGAAAGGAGGGGACCCAAAAAGAACAATGGGTCTAAGTGACATTATCAAACAAAGGAAACACTCATCCTCAAAACACAGAGCCAGAAATTGAATACAGTGGATGAATCGGATTTGGCTTTTTCCCCATAGTAGTACTATTGTGTAGTTAATATATCTAATTAGGAGGAAATTGCCCCCTCAAAAACATTTTTGTTATTTATTTCTTTCTTTATGTTTTTATATTATGCAGGTTCAATTATACCAGCTTGATCTTTTTTGAGGTTTGATGTTTCTGTTGCTCGAGTTTGTGACATAGAGCCACTGAAAAACATATTTTTCCTTTTGTACAGTATTATGAATTTTTGTTGCACCAGTAATGTAGTCTGAATTAGCTATATCTGAAGTTACTGTTTTATCAGGGGGAAACATGGTAATCTTTTTCTAATCTTGCATGTACCCTCTGTTGCTTATCTGTACTATTTCTGACCATTTATTACCATTCAAGCTATCAGCAAGAGATGTATAATCTAGTTGTCTGCAATCAAACTTCATCTTTGCAAATATTTTATAGACTAGCCAGAAAATAATTCATACTATAAAAAAACAGAGCAGTGGTCGGAATAAGACAAAGGGTGAGCAATACTCACACTTGCCATATTTGTAACAAAGTTGTTGACAATTAGGTCAAAGATATTATTGCACCTAATCATTCCTTGATCAACTGAGCCAGGTCTTTGGATAAAAAAAAAAAAAAAAACATAAATAAATTTATGGTCAAAATGCAGTGTAGAAGTATGGCTGGTTTAATTTATATTTTGGCAATTCATGTCTGAGAGCAAAATTGTGATTTATATAAATTTCCAGGTTCTAAAGATGCTCACAATGGGATACAGGATCCATAGAAGGTATTCAGTAAGTTAGAATTAACAGGACAGGGTCTGACTTCAACACTCCCAGTACATCTATTACTAAAGTTTCTAAGCAACTATTAGCACAGATTAGTTCTGAGTTAAATGATTTTGGTAGTAATAAAATCCCTCCACCATTCTTATCTTTCTCAACTATTTACATTTTATATAGCCTAGAAAAATCAAGTTAGATGAGTCACAAACTTCTACAATTGCTATAATACTTAAAATGCCTTCTTTTATAATGCTATCCAGTTCTTGGTTTTTACTACCATGGCTGCAAATGTTGCAGAAAAAAACTGTATTACATGGTTTTAGTAGTGTGTTTTTTTTTCCCTAAAAATGTTGTAACAACCTTCTTAACTGTATTGCTGACAAAGAATGAAGTCTATCCCTTGAAAGAAGCATATGGTCCTGAAGAAAAGTGATAAATTAAACAATAAAGAACATACTTGGACATTTCGCTCAGGTACATTGTTCTCTTCTGGATTGAATGACATCTTGTGATTGGTGGTGTTATAAAACAGAGGAGAGGGTATGTTGTGGGGTTATTTATTTATGCATTGTGATGTCATATCCACAAGTTTGTTTAAATGTTTTAGCAATGAAGTAGGCCATTTACCCAAAACCAGTATGCTTTGAATGGAAATATCAATTTATGTGCAGATTATACAATAAAATTGTCTGAATTGCTGACAAAGAGTGCTGGCTGGTTTTATATTTTGCCTTTTGATACTTTTTGCCCTTGCACCTTGTCGCACTTGCATGGGGTTTCTTTTGAGGTATGTTATTTCTAATTTCCCATTAACTGGAAAAGGTTACACTTGAATAGTGTTAAGGAGCAGCTCTGCTTCGCTTGGATGGAAAGCCTGTTCAAGAGGAGGAGAATTGTGTGAGACACATACCTGTACCTCCAACTTGTCCTGCATATGTTGCAAGCAATGTTTAAGTCCCTAGATTGAGTAGTTTTAATGCTATTGGTTTTGCAGATGTGCAAAATGTCATTCAGAGTGGGATCCAAGGATGACTTGTATGTGAAGTACTGATCACCTCTACAGTCTGTAGGAAAATGAATATAGTGATAGGATTTTGAGGCACTGTGCATAGGACATGTTGTTTACACCCTGTATTCTTTTTGTGAGGAACCTCTGGGAACATTCCAGTTGCTGCATGTCCATTTCAGATACATACTGAAGGGGGCATTGTACTCAATGATGGGTCTGATGAAGGCCAATTACAGAGGAATGATGACCCCCTGGACCAAGATGCCATACCCTTGCTTATGGGTTGAGCAACATAGAATGTTTTCCTTACTACCTTACACACATGTTGGTCAAAAGCTAGATTACTATCCACATATATCCAAAAATCCCTGACTACTGGATCCACTCTTAGGGGTGTGTTATCAATGAGATAGTGTCCAAGGGTAGCCGACTTTCTAAGGAATACTATTATGCCTTTTTTGCCACTGACTTTTAAACAGCATCTTTGGCACCATCCATTTGTCTGTGTTAGTCCTTCCTGTAGAATGTTAGTATCTTGGGGTGACTTTATAAATGCACCTAGTTTGCAGTCATCTGCGGACTTCATCAGCCATAGGCCTTTTACATTGGGTTTGACTTCCAAAAAGTAAATACCGAAAGAAGACCCAACTCATGGCCATGACAGAGTCTACTTGCAACTAGATTCTTTTTGGAGGTGGCCTCTCCTATCCTAACTTCCTGGGTCCTATCTGAAAGCCAGCTGGCTATCCAGTGCATAACATAGGTGTTAATGCCTAATTCCATGAGTTTGTTTACAATGCCCAAGTGGGGCATTATATCGAATGCTTTAGCTAGTTCAAGGTAGGCAGCATGCACCACTTTGCCCTCCTGCTTTACCTTAGCAACCCTTTCAAAGATGTCCACCAGAGAAAGTATGCATGCTCCGCCTTTGGCAAAGTTAAGCTGGATTTAATACAGTGTCTGAGTTTCATTTGTCATTAATTATCATATCCATGATAACTCTTTCCATGGGTATTCATATAAGACTTGTCAGATTTGTGCATCTGTAGTTCCCGGGGTCCATCAATGCACCCCTCCTTGTACAGAGGATAATCACTGCAGTCTCCGTTCACATGGCACAAAGCCTGTAGGTCCAGATGGATTATATTTCTGGCTATTTAGGAGGCCTCCTGGGATATTATCGGGGACAATCAATGCAGTGTTCTTAGCCTTACAGAGCTCATTTAAGACTTCCTCCCTAGTGATATTTGGGGGTTATGCTGTGTTGTATTAATTGGAAGGTGGCTGGGGTGATGGGTTAAAATTAGATCTGAATTTGTAAGTCAGCAGATCTGTAATCTTGTCCAGCTCTGTGTAAGCAGCTACTTTAACAATGAGTTCTGTTCACTGTTGTGGACTGACTTTGAGGTTTTGGACATAGCTAAAGAAAGCCTTGTGTTAGTTGTTTGATTTGAGAGGCAATCATTACCTCTGAATTGACTTAGAAAGACTTAGAAAGACTTAATTTGCCTTCTAAGTTGTTTGTTTAGCCTGATTACAGAGTTTTAATCCTGCTGGACATTGCACTTCTTAATTTTAGCTATAGCTTTTTTTTTTCCTTTTCTTGTACAGTCAGTAAAGTGTAAACACATCTATGGCAGAAAGCTACAGCCATAAACCAAGATTAAGCACGTCACCTGCGTAGCCTCAGTTGTTTGCCCTTACTGTATTCAATTAATCACCCATCTAGAGATCTCCCCCGAGGATTTTGCAAAAAATTAAAATAGGTAGTTGTCACAATATTGTCCAAAGATCTGCCTGGAAGTTTTTAGCCAAAATAAAGTAGACTGATCTATATCAAACCCGTATGTTTTTATTTTCTGATCTCTGATTGCCTTTAACAACTTAATGAGATATTTTACTGAATCCAAGGCTAAGAACCTTGGACAAACTTGAGACAACTATCTGGCTGGATGTTGTTAGCTGCAATAAAGAAGACTATAGCAGACTCATGTGTTTTTTTCCATTGTAGGATTGCTTTCAAGTACATAATGAGATATTTACAGTATCCATGGGAAAAATCTTTGGACAATCTCATGTCAACTACCTATTTTGATTTTTTGCAGAATCTTTGAGGGAGATTTTTAGACACGCAATTAATTGGATAAATTAAGGGCAAGCAACTGACACTAGGTAAGAGATGTGTTTAATCTTAGTGTACTGCTTTAGCTTTGAGCCATATACTCATTCACATTTTATTGATTTTTTGACCTGCTATTCACCATAGCTGATATTCCTCCCTATCCAGATCTCCACCTAAAGGGACAGAGATTTTCTTGTTTATTTTTCTTGTACAATCTGTTTATGGTTTGATTCTACCTGGGTGGTCAGTTTGTTTTTGAGTTTGTTCTGAGATAGTTTTGTGTAGGCAAGCTGTGTCTATGCATCTATTAGCATGGTTGTACATGTTTTTTATGTACAATTCTGCATAAGGCATCTGTGTTTTCCAGGTCTGGAGGAGCTTGGAAATTTTGTCAGGTAATCACTTAATAATATGTCATTTATATTATTTCCCAACTTTTACTGGTTTTGCTGGGGTCAAAAGCACTGACTTTTATTTCAAAAGAGAAAACTTTACAGTCTAACCTTGCCAAAGAGGACAATACACTGGGGGCGGGAGGGGGCAGGGTGCAATCTTCTTAGGGTCAGTATATTTTTACCGCCAGTGGGTAAATGGACTAACTGGTTCAGCATATTTGTGTTTAAAAATATTCTATTATTAATGTCTATTCATGCAGTTCACTAAATATAGGTGCAGTCAGTTTGGGGTAGAACTCATTTACCACTTCAGTAGAGTTATTAGAAGGAACAGGTTGGTCAGTATCACTATCATCTTTTTAATACAAGTAGTGTGCAATGACATTCTTCCTGTATCTGATAGTGTTCTACCGTCTGTTGGTACACATATTTTACTATTCTTACTATGGAAAGGGAGTTTAGCTTTACACTTTCTTTTATCTGTGATCCTTTTGTTACTACTTGTACTGGGTAAAAGTTTTTTTTATTTGCAATCCTTTTTTTATCAGTACTGTGTTTTTTTTTTGTTATTGTTTTTGAGCTCATGGTATATGAGGAGATTCTGACTTACCTGAGCACTGTAATCCTGTCTCAATTCATCTTTCCATGATCCTATATATATGAAGTTATAGTACGTAAGGATTTCCATTTAGCACAGTTACAGCCTGGCCCATCATCTAATATTTTGCATTTTAGTATCTTAATTAATTCTTCTAATTTCATGCAGTTTTAACAAATGGCCTAATAGGTTCCCTTTTCATCTTTTATGAATACTTTACATTTTACATAATGTGTTAGAAATGCATTCTTAATTAAGTCCGCTAAGGTGTAAGTGCTTAAAGTGTCCATAGTGACTAGTAACTATAATTAGACAGAATTTATATAGAAATAAAATAACTACAGTTATCAGGGAAATAAACAAACTTGTATGTAATATAGTTAGTATTTGGAAGTATCAGTAACTGGCAAGCTATGCAGCTAAGAGGTTAAATTAAATGAGTAGTATACAATGTTAGCTACATTGAAGACAGCTAGCATGATGTATCTCAAAGTTAGCCAGATATAATGCAGTCAGTGGGTTATAGGATTTAACCCATGAGTATAAACCAGTTTGAAAAAAACAACTAAACAGAATGTCACACTTCAGATGCACAGTAATATCAACAATTAATAAAATAAATCTGAAACCTGGCTTAAGCCACATATCACTAACAATGAAATTCTCCCACCTGACTATAATATCTATCGCTCTGATAGATTCCCAAAAAAAAAAAAGGTTTGTGTAGCCATCCTCCACTCCAATAGCCTCAATCTTTCACCTTTCCCCACACCCATCCCTGACTTTCACCCAGCTGAAATCATCATCCTTAATTGCCACCTTAATCCTCACAAAAAATTAGCTGTTACCACCATCTATATCCCTCCTGGAAACAATTCATCCACTTTAGAAAATATCTTATCCTGATTTGCCCACAATATTCCCTATGAAACCTTCATATTAGGCGATGTTAACCTTGATTGGTCTAAACTTAAAACTGACTCTCCACAACTCAGCTTCAACCTGCATGGTTTCCATCAACTGATATCTTCATCCACCTGCCTGCATAAAAACTCATCTTCCGGCTCCATAATTGACTGGATGCTCACCAACTCTCCTCACCACAGCCACAAACCCACTACCCTACCTGACCAACTTAATGACCATATCCCCACCTCAGTCTTTAGATATACCATCCAACCCCACAAATCCCTCCTTTATAGTGATTGCCAAAAACTCTCTAATTATAATGTAGTCCAATTCAATTCTATTCCATCCACCATTGACTAGTCCATCCTTTAACAAACCCCTCTCAATGATGCAGTTACTAGGTTCAATAGCATCTTCCTGAATACCCTAAACTACCTTGCTCCCTCTAGGAAGGTTAGAATAAAACCCAATTATGCTCCCTAGCTCTCAAAAGAAACTAAGTCCCTCATGCTAAAAAGAGGCAGAGCTTGGATAGCCTGGATCAAAACAAAGGAATTACCTCTGCTACATAATTATAGACACCTCAGAAATCTTACAAAAAAAACAAACCAATAAAGACAAAAAGTCTTTATATAACTCTGCCCAGTTCAATAACAAATCCAACCCTCACAAGTTATGGTATACTATTAACACAATTCTCTCCCCAGACTGCCCCTCAACTCCCTGCCCCTACCCAAATACATCTCCTCTGGAAACTGCTACTCTTCTCAATAAACACTTTATTGAAACCATTCAAGCACTCATACCTTCCAACTGTAACTCAGCCTCCCTGCCTACCCCTCCCAATCCTTCTAACAAACAACTATTCTCTTTACATGCGGTTGCTACTTCCTACATCAGATCTCTTCTTCACAAACTCAAACCCTGCTCTCCCTCCACTGACAATCTACCTCCTACCTTCCTCAAACTTGCTGCTGACAACATTGCATATCCAGTATCTATACTAATCAATAGATCTATTCATGAATCCACCGTCCCTACCCTATGGAAATCCTTTTTCACTATTCCCCTGCATAAAGTTGGAAACTCTACAGACCCATCTAACTACCGACCTATAGCTATTCTATCTTGCCTCTCTAAAATTCTTGAAAATGTATCCACTCACAACTACTCAACTACCTCCTCCAGCATAACCTCCTTACTCCCACTCAGCATGGTTTCTGTCTCAACCACAGCATAACTACTGCCCTCTTATCCTTTACACCTACCACTTCTAAGGCCCTAGACAATAACAAACTCATATCATGTCTCTTCCTTGACCTTACCAAAGCCTTTGATACAGTCTCTAATCCCCTACTGCTATCTAAACTTTCAGACCTCAATCTATCTTCTTCTTCCCTTGCCTGGTTCTCCAGTTACTTATCCTGCAGGCAGCAATTTGTTAAATGGCTCTCTTCCACTTTTCCATTCATACCTTTCCCAACTGGGGTACCACAAGGTTCCATCCAGGGTCCCCTCTTATTTCATTTCTTTACTTATGATCTCTATACTTCTTGTAAACAATCCTCTCTCATCCAATATGCAGACGACTCAACTCTCATCTCCATCTCAGACAATATCCCCAATCTCCACATTCATACTTAACAGGCCTTCCTATCCATGGAACAGTGGTTGCCCAGGAATCTACTCATTCCCAACCCTAAACAGACCAAACTCATTATTTTTTCCCCGATCTCTCTCTCACCTCAAATCCACCATTACTATTACTTCCTCTAATAACACTGTTATTCAACCTGAAGCTCACACTAAACTACTTCGGGTCATCATAGATGATGAACTCAAATTCAACTTGTGCATCCTCCAAAGCATAAAAAAGACTCACCAAAAACTTGGTTTATTGTATCGCAACAAAAACTTTCTAACTACAAATGCCAGACTCTCCCTTGCACAAGCTCGTCTCCTCCCCTCCCTTCTATATGCTGCCCAAGTACTCACCAACATCCAAACTACTACTTTAAACAAACTCCAACAAACTTACTACAAGACAGAGTTATCACACTCTCCATGCAATACACATCACTGCCTTGCCCTAAATACTCTCCACTGGTTAGAATTCCCCCATCTTCTATTGCTGTCACAACTTCAAATGTCACACTTCATTCTTTACAAACCTTCATCCTGCCCTGCTCTCTCTTCCTTCATCTCTATCTACATTCCTCCGTGGACTCTCTGTACCTCTAATCAGCAACTACTACAAATCTACCAACCCATAAAATAGCTGGCAAATTTCTATATAAACACTCTGTCACCCAAGCCTGGAACAAACTCCCAAGACACATTTGTTCCATCATTCACCCATCCCACTTTAATGAAAAACTCAAACTTCATCTACTCAACTCCAAAATATGTCCTTGTCAAGCTCCTACTTAAGCTCCCCACAGTCCTACTATATACCTTTTCAGTCCCTCTGCATACAGCTAAGTACTCCACTATTGTGGATACTTATTAAACTCTACAATCAATACTGTTGGACTTAACTCTTTTTGTAAATATGTAAATATATTTTTTAGCCTGTAAAAATGTTGATATGTATATATCATGTATTTGCATTTCTTCTTTGTCTCTCTAACATTCTTGTATAACTGATTTTGACCATATTTCTGACTCAAATGTGTGATTCTCTGTAAACTGTGTTTTTTTGGAGCTTGTCTCCTTGGGTCTCCACTGAAAATGGGCCACAAGCCCAGCTGGACCAACCTGGTTAACAAATATCAATACATAAATAAATAATTGAAATAATAAGTACAAAAGTAAGCAGCTGGTTTAACAGTGTCATTATTATTTTATTTTCCAATAAACATCTTTATTATGTTTTGACACATGACATAGGCAATCTTACATTTATACAAATGAAAAACAAACATGACACCACTTTAGTTGCAAACAGTATACATCACAGACACCATTGAAACCACTGTAGTTGCCAATATTATACATTACTTATAATCTATCTCTATCCAGTCATTGTCAGTTAAGCATTATATGGCTCATCTAAATCCTACCTCTTAAACCTTATTCCTGCTCTGCATATATTGTTCCCAGAATTCCCACTTTTTGCATGTAGTTTGCTCCCTCCCTTTTCTAAAGATCTCAATTCCAGTTGTTTTATCTCTGTTACTATATTCACTACTTCTAGTAAAGTTGGTCTAGACTTTGAGGTAAATTTATATGTATAATAAACCTAGTTACTAAGATTTTACCCTGAATATAAACCATTTCTACAGTGATAGGTAATTAGATATCAGAAGATTATAAATACAGTATAATGATTCAAAGGTGCAGTAACAGGATTTGGGATACAGGCCTGTATGGGGAACAATAAAACCATGCAGAATATTATGTGTGCAAATTTGCAGAAAATGTTTTGAGAACTAAGCCAATACAGGACTAGAGAAAATAAATTTTTATCAATAGGGATGACTGAGAGTAGGGACACATAAAATAGGCAGGAGGGAGGTGAAATTTATTAGAAAAATAGCAAAGGATCCAAGGTATTACAAGCAAATAATTAGGAGGGAAAATCTTAACAGTGTATTGAAGTCAAGCACACATTTCTATCGAGGACTGGAGACTGCTTTCTATACCAGGGACTGATAACACAGTATAGAAATAGAGAAAGGGATAGTAGAGTGCTAATGAAAGACTAGCTGTGGCTGAGTTTATAGTTGAGTTTAGATCACAAGTTGCAGTAAGAAAGGGATAATTGGTTTCCTATTATATGATCGAAGAAGCATTCTTTCGAATGTATCCTGATCAACTTGAATGCATAAAATGGCAAAATACTGAAACAGCATATAAGCGAATTCTTTCCCTGGGAAAGAAGTCGCTTGGCCGCCTTCGTTATTTTGCCATTTTCGTCATTCTAGTGCAATCTCAGAATTGGTATATTTAAGTAGGAGGTGTGGGGGCACAGCCCCCACTTTATGTAATGTTTTAAAGTTTGTATTTTTTTTCTTTTTTGGAACAGCGATTTTTTTTTTCCCCTGGGGAAAAAAATCTCTGTTCTAAGTGTTTGGGATTGTAAGCTTTCACTTACATGGGGTTGATAAATCAGCGTTCGCTTTTTTAAGCATTCGCTGATTTAATATAGATCCAGGATAATTAGGAGTGTATATAAAATATTGCATGATAAATATTCAAATCAATAAGAAGATGTTAGACAAGACTTAGAAATTAAGAAGGAAAGGCAATGTACAAATAAACAACTGGAGGATATATTTACGGTTTCCAAGTATGCAACCAAATCTAGATGGTATAGGATCTATGAATGGATGCGTTTACATACATATTTTCATACCTTATGTAGACTTCAGAGAATTTTTCCACAAGTAGACAGCAATCACCGGAAATGTAATAGGAAGGATAAGGCTACCTATAATGTAATTAGTCTACAGATTTCAGAAACTCCCTGCATGCTATTTTGTCAGACATGTTTGGAAAACAAGTTATTTTAATAAAGGAAAAAACAACTATGACACAATGTCTGGATGTTGTTTGAAAAGAACTAGAGGTAGAATATGTAGAAAAGGAAGGAGTGAACAACATAAAAATGCATGGAACTTGTGGGAACAATGTGTACAGAATAATGTTCAGAAAAAAGAAAGATACTTCAGTAAAAAGCAGAGTGAATAACTGTTAAGACAAAACACAATATCTGTATAATGCGTACAGTTTAAAAATGTTGCAGTGGTTTGTTTTCTCTTTTATAACTGGTGCAGCATACTTTACAGAAAGTGTTTTTTTTTTCAATATAAACATAACTACTAAGATTTCGCCCTGGTGTATAAAACATTCCTATATATAGCACTACAGATATAAGGTAATGTTAATCGATCAATAATGCCCAACAGTGTGTGTGTATTATTGTGCAAATAATGTTCACCCAGGGGTGTTATGAGACCAGACCCTGCAGGCAGAGGGCCCCTTCAACACTGTAAGAGCATTATATCCTCAATAACACACACCCTATAGGGCATTATTGCACTTAGAGAATGTGCTGTTTGTTAAATTGTTTTGCATTTGTTTGTTTTTATGTTTAATAATTATATATATTTTTTTTAATATTACTGATGAAAGATACTTCCTCCACCTAATGAAACTTGCTGTAATATATTAACTGTTGTTTGGGGAATTACTTTGCAGCCAAAATATAAGTTTGGTTAAGTATTTACACACACACGCGCGCACACACACACACACACACACACACACGCACACACACACACACACACACGCACGCACACACACACACACACACACACACACACACACACACACACACACACACACACACCTTTAAAAACATAAAATTGTACTAAGTTAATAATGGCAGCCATTTCAAGTTTCATGTGCCATACCTCACAACTGTACAGAATTTTGCAGAATGACCATATTTTTTTGTCTCGTTTTTTTGTGTGTGTCTTCTTCATAAAATTTGGGTTTTGCTTGCAAATCTTTGGAGTTGAAGTTACAAAATAATAAATTATATTAGAATTTCAGACTTTAATATCCTTCAGAAAAAATGCATTTATCATAAATCCTGTATTACAGCAATATTTAAAATCTGTCCCTTTGAGCCTTTCCCTCAGACTATTTCAGGCTTTATCTACATTTCTTGAGCTAAGAGTTTGAGAGGTATATATACCTTAACTCTAATTAACTTGCATCCACTGCTCAATCAATAACTCTGTCTCTGTCTCACATACACACACACACACATAAGCACACACCCACAACCCCCCCCACACACACACAATGCATGCAAGTACCCATACACTCAAACATGCAGACAGAAAAATAAACGTACATGCAAGCGCACTTTTCTATTTTGTTAATTACATTTATTTTCATTTTGCACTTACTAAGCAGCAAAAGCACTGCTTAGCGAGCGTAAAATGTTGTCGATCTTACTCTCATCTTCATGCATGCATACGTAAGCACTCACTCACAAATAAACACACATACCTCTGAACTGTACAGATTTTTCAGAATGTCCAGATGTTTGCCTCAAATCTTTGGTCTGTTCTTCATAAAATCTGTGGTTTTCTGGCAAAATACAAAGGATTGAAGTTACTAAATAATGAACATATAATGACATATATTTGACTTTCAGAAGTTATATCCTTCAGAAAATGTATGCAAACACAAATCCTGTTATTCTAGCAGCTTTCTACATTTTAAGAGCAATATCTAAAATCTGTCCCTATTTTTGGGCCTGTATCCCCCCATTATTTTAGGCTTTGTTCAAATTTCTTACATTAAGAGGTTGAGAGGTATGCTTCTTATAGAGCTTAGAATAATGTTGCCCATCTACTTTCTTCCAGTCCGAATTCCATGGCAGATCAATGTGTGCCGTGAAGTGGCGGACTCGTTTTTCGGTTGGTATTGTCTGTAGTTTAACACCCTGCTGGAGAATGTTCATTCTTCAATCAGGGTGCTGATCTATCGGTAACTCCTTCTCTAACAGTCAGTAAATAAACTGATATAGGAAATACAAAGAAAGCCTCTGATTTTAACAGTGCAGTTAAATTTTCATGTAAACCTAGTTGATAAAGTTTAACCCTGGAGTATAATCCAGTTCTAAAGCATTAGCTAGTCAGATTGCATAAGGATATAAAAAAGTGTAGCACTTCAGATATACAATAACATCAACATTCAATAAATAAACTGATGGAGTAAATACAAGAGTAAGCAGCTGGTTTTAACAATGCAAATAAGTTTAAGTTCGTTAATGTCAGCCAACACATGATTTCACTCTGGAGTATAAACCAGCTTTAAAATTATATGAAGTAAGAAATCAGTGGATCATAAACAACATATAGTTTTTCAGATGCATTGAACCATCAATGGACAATAGGTAATATGATATGGTAAATACAGAAATAAGCAGCTGGTTTTATCAGTGCAGCTAAGTTTAGGTTTAGTTTAGTTTATCAGTGTAAGCCAAGTTAATAAGATTTCACCCTGGAGTATAAACCATTTCTGCAATAGTGTATAAATAGATATCAGGAGGTTATAAAAAAAAGATATATTATATATATATATATATATATATATATATATATATATATATATATATCACAATTCAGATGCACATAACATCACCAGTCAGTCATATGAACTGATATGCAAAATATGTGAATAAACCGCTGGTCTTAACAGTGTAGCTAAGTTTATCTTAAGTTTTTCAACATATGTCTAGATAGAAAGATTTCATCCTGGTGTATAAAACAGATATAAAGTAATAGTTAGTCAGATATCAGAAGGTGTAAACAATATGGCATTTTAGTTGCATTTTAACTTTAGCAAACGATAAATACAATTATGTGCTAAGTACAAAATAAGCTACTAGTTTTAACAGTGCAGTTAAGTTTAGATAAGTTTAACAGTGTAAGCAAAGTTAATAAAATTCACCCTGAATCATGAACTAGGTTTAAAATATCCATTAAATATGAAAAGGTTATAAGCAAAATAAAGAAAAGTTTATTAGAAGGAGCAGGAATCACCTCAAAAAACTCACTCTCAAATTTTATAAGTAGACCGTTTATATAATTAAGATAGTTACGTCTTAATTATTTCAGTCAAAACATACTAAGGCATTTTGGTTTGTCCCTGGAGGGGTGAACAATATGGAAACAGTGATGTGAACTCTGCTAATAGATCAAGTCAAAGGAACTTTCTTGACAATCATTAAAAAATGGACCTCTCAAGCAGACCCCCCCCCCCCGATTTTAAAGCTTTAACTTTAGTAAAGACGATGTGTATATATTAAAGAAGCTCCAAATAAAGAACCTGAGAAAACAATAAACAAGTGGAAAGGGACTGTGTCTTCTATGCTTTGCTTTATATGGCAAGAGAAGACATAGTGCATCTTATTGTGGAAGGGAAACAAACAAACTCCCTAGGCAGACAGCTAAGGAGGCAGGATGTTGAAGAGGCTATGGATTGTGACCAGGCAATAACTTGTTTCATTGAGTCTGCTTTTTGTTACTGGGCTACCATGAAGATGATGAAATATACAACTAGAATAGGTAACCACTACTAGGATTGCTAACATCTAGCAGAATGGCCACTATGATGAAAGCATAATACATGTGTAACAAAAAGGCCATTCACTAGAGAATAAAGAGGTGGTATGTACTCATGGGGAGAAAAAATGACATGTCGTTACTCAAATGGCAGCAATTATTTAGTTTGTGATAGTCCTATACCCAGTAGCTAAGGAGCTTTATCTCAGCTATGATGTAATCACAGAGAAAAATCCTCCTGTTTTTGAACATCTTTGGAAGCAATGAGAAGGAGGTAACAGTGGGGAACCTCATATAGTCCTTAATATAGAGTCTAAATCAACACATTGCACTATTTCAGAAGGTAAAAACAACCCATTCAAACTACAGCCTTATGAGATTAGACAGCTGGAGACACTTGGGAAGCTGTAGAAAGTCTGGACCAGACCTGTGCCTGCATAATGTAGAGGTGTCCAGCAAGGGTAAACGGTATGACTGACAAGATTCCCAGAGACCATGGAAGAGCTGAAATCACAGAATGAGATAAGGACAGAGTATAGTGAAGAACTATAAAAGTAGAGTAGATCCTCAAATCAAGCGGTAAAAAAAGAGATCTCCCTACAACATTGTAGTTCACAGATTTATAAGTGGTTACTGGGCCATTGACCCAAAGGTAAGCCTAGCCATGTGTGCCCAATATAATACCAGAGAAGCCTAATATAAAGGATCCTGCCTAAACTCAAGATCTTAGTTAGCAACGACTGCCCATATCTAGTAGGGTCATAGGTGAGATCCCCAGCAGGAATTTATGGTTTCCCATCCAGTCGTACAGGCTATGCTTAAACAGGGTCATAGAGGGACTTTGTTTGATGTGAACTAGTAGCCATTTCCAGAGGTGTGACAACCTCCGAGAGACATACCTGTCTCTTCAGCAGGTTCTATTTATGTCACAGGCCAGGTTAAGGTCCCTGGAGTGGGGGACTCTTGCCCCATTAGACTTGTGGATGTGCAGCATTTTCTATTAGGTTTGGATTTGAGATTGCTCTGTATGCCACACACAAGTCTCCTCTAAGTACGGTACTGAGTACAGTGACAGTGACTTCAGTCTGTCAATGTATGATAGCTGCTGGATACCCTGAATTTTCTCAATTTGCTGTAGGTGCCTGGTAAGTTACATAGCAAAGGGAGCATTGTACTCAATTATTGGCCTAATGAGGGTAGAGTACTGGGGTGTTATGACCTCTTTCGCTCTTGAGGCAATCCCTTTGCAAATAGGTGTGCAATGTAAAATGCCTTCCTTACCACAGTAGACACATGGTGGTCAAAGTTTAGGCTACAGTCAACTTATGTTCCAAAATCCCTCAATACTACCAGGGTATTATTATTTATATAATAGTCTGCAGGGATATTGTTTGTACTGAAGAGGATGATAATGCAGTTTATGCATTGAGGTTGAGTCCATGGCTTTGGCACCAGTCATTGGTTTGTGTAAGTCCCTCTTGAAGTATATTGATATAATTTGGGGAATCAGTGATTGCACCTATTTTGCAGTAATCAGCAAACTTAGTCAGCCACTCTGTTTTGGCCTGAGCTTCTGAGAAGTATGTTCCAGACAATAGGGGGCCCAGCACTGACCCCTGTGGAACTCCACTGGTGACAGGTCTGTTGGTTGAGGTAAAGTCCCCAACTTTAACTGAGTGTGATATGTTGGTGAGCCAGTTAGCAACCCACCCAATGACATAAGGGTTGATATTCAACTGGGAAGGTTTATCAGTGATACTAGAATATGGGATAGTGTGGAAGGCTTTGGTGACATCAAGGTAGGCTGTATGCACTGATTTCCCTTCTTCTATGGCTCTGCTGACATTTTTGAAGAAGTTCACCAGATTTAACATGCATGAACTGCCTTTGAGAAAACCAAACTGTGTTGGATCACGGATTTGGAGATCACCTATAACCTTATTTATAAGGTCCATGATGATTCATTCTATGGCCTTAAAGATAAGGCTGGTTAAGCTTATAGTTCTGTAGTTCCCAGGATGTACTTCCCTTATGAAAGGGCATGACGGTTGCTGTTTTACATTCAATAGGGGAAAACAAGTACTGAGGCTGTGGTTGAAGAAAGTACCTAATGGAGTGGCTAACTCATGTTTCAGACCATTTAAAACCTAACCTGGGATGCCGTCTGGTCCCATAGAGACTGTGTTTTTGGACTTAGAGAGAGCATTAATGACTTGCACTTTGGAGATGAAAAGTAGGGGAGATTTAGAAGGAATGCTTTGTGGAATGTCTGGAGGGGATGGGGGGAATTTTCACCAAACCTGTCAGCTAATAGGTTAGCTATTTTCACAGAATAAGTGTGTGTGATGCCATCCACAGCTAGTTCAGCACACTTTTAGGTCCTAACTTTTAGGTTATGGATCTAGCTGAAGAATGCCTTATGGTTATCCTTAGCTATGGTTGCTAAATCTTTTTTTGAAGTTGCCCTTAGAGGATTTTACAAGTCGCCTTATTTGTTTGCTCAAGCAGAGTAGGGTGTTCTTCCATTGCTGGAACCTCTCTTTTTGTTCTTAGACAGCAACATCTTATTGTATAACTTATTAATACTAGATGTTCATAGGTTCATAGATTAGTACTAAGCTAACTGCCCTTGTGAGCCATTTTAAGCCTAGTCAATCATCCCTTGTGAGACTCAAACCCTGCACCTTGTGCTTGCAAGGCAAACACCTTAACCATTAGGCCACCCTCCCAACTCCACCAGGGATACTTTTTTTTTCTTGAGGATCTTGTTTTGATCCTTTCAGGTACACTGTGTCAATACATTTGTATGTGCTTGTACAGAACATTTGTGTATACCTTAGTATAGTTGTTATTGTCATCTGTGGGAACAAGATCTCGGAAATTATTTATGCCATCCCTTAGGAGGGTATAATTAGCTTTGGTGAAGATTTTCAGCCTGATTTCACCTAAGAGGGGGTTCAGGTGGTGTAGCTACTTCAAATGTGACTGATTTGTTCATAGGTGTGTACTAGGCTAATGGCTCTGGAGCCTTTACAAGCCTAGCCCATAAGATTACCCTGGCATCCTGCCACCCAACCTTAGTTCCCAGTGCCTCTGTCGACTAGAGCTACTGGAGTGATCCCCAGGGTGAATTTTCTATTTCCCATCCATTCATCAAGATTTCTCTTGAAGATGCTCAGTGAGGTGGTCTGTTTGATATGTATGGGAAGTCTGTTCCATAGCATGGGCAGTCTCTGGGTTATGAACCTGTCCCTCCAGCTTGTTCTGTCGATTGTGGTAATGCGGTTGAGGTCTCTGGAGTGTGTGGTGTGGAGGGATTGGGATTTCTTTAGATGTAGCATTTCTAACAGAGCTGCGGCAGGCATGGCTTTGTAAGTCAAGTAGAGATTGCCTCTAAGTAGGTGATATGAGAGAGACAATAGTTGGATTTTTTTGAGTCTCTCCATAAAGGACAAGTGTTTAAGGCCTAGGATCCTCTTTGTTAGGTACTTTTGGGGCCTCTCCAGTTGTTGCAGGTGTCTAGTGAGGTACATGCCAAGTAGTGTATTGCACTCGATGATTGGCCTAATGAGGGAAGAGTAGAGGGAGACAATGACCTCTTTTTTCCTGGATGCAAAACCCTTAGTAATGAGATGTGCCACATACAAGGACTTTCTGACCACAGTGGCAGCTTGGTGGTCAAAAGAGAGGTTGCTGTCAAACTGTGTTCCCAGAATTCTTATAACGCTTTCTGTGTTCAGTGGGCTACCATCGATGTGGTAATTCATGGGAACCAGGTTTTTCCCAAAGGGGATGATGACACATTTTTTGGCAGTGAGCTTAAGGCCATGGTTCTGACACCAGTCGTTGGTCTCAGTGAGGCCTTTCTGTAGGATGTCAACATCACTTGGGGAATTAATAATAGCTCCTAACTTGCAATTGTCTGCGAACTTTGTCAGCCAGAGTCCCTTTGTGTTGGCCTGGGCTTAAGAGAAGTAGATACCAAACTGGAGAGGACCCAGGACCAAACCCTGTGGGACTCCACTCATGACTGTTTGGCAGTCTGACTTGGAGTCAGCTACTTTCACACTTTGGGTTCAATCTGTGAGCCAGTGTGTAACCCACCTACTGACATAGGGGGTGATGACAGCTGACCATAACCTTCTCCTTGTCCAGCCTGGTGAGTGGGAGATCTGCGTATCTCACAATGGATTCACCTATGACTAAAAGATTTTGTCTAGATGTGCTTTACCTTGGGGGCTTATTTGGTGAGACACTGATGTTTGTGTTTTATGTGTATTGAGTGCTGTAAGTGGTGTATTAGGCGTAGAATGCTTGTGTTTGGAAGGTCTCTGGTGTTTAGGTAGGTTTCTGGTGGGTAACTCCCCATATGATGGTTTATGTGTCGAATGCATCGTTTGTGTTAAAGGTGCAGTATAGTATATGAGCTGACAATCTGTTCAATGTTACTGTTCTGTGCACAAGAGAGCAAGGATTCCAGATTCTTAGTATAGATGCATTTCTCACAAATTGTACTTGGGTGATTTAGGAGTAGAGGGTTGTCAGTGTACATAAGGCACTTGCTACACTGCCTCAGTATACCTATGTCAATCAGGCTGGTAGGAGAAATGGGGGAAGTAACCATCTGTAATGCCAGGTTAAATCCTGTTTTTACAGTGGAAAGAGAAAATGGAGTAGTGTGGAATAACTGAGTGCTATAAATGGGGTCTATACTAATGGGGTGCTCCATAAAGGGTCTATTCTAACAGAGTTTCTCCAAACTGTATGAGACTATTGTAGATTTGGTGGTTTTTGGACTGTTTAAGGAAAAAAAGCACAGTTGAGGTGCTCTCTCAGCAGCTAAAAGCAATTTAAGGATTTCTCGGCTGGATCACGGGGAACTACTAAGGGAAAATTTATCTACTGAAGTTTTTGCATCTATAACTGCCAATGGTTACCCCCACTGAGTGGTAGTGCTTGATGGTGCATGGAGGTGTGCTATCCATAAACAGATGAATATAGCAGAGCAGTGGCTGGTCACCTAACTTTGTTGAGCTGTGTTAAAACAAGTGCAAACCCATGCAAATGCAGGACTTATGTAGCAGCAGTAAACAAATTGAATTAAAAGCCCAAAAACTGAACCCTGTACCAGCAATCTTCAATCAGATGAGTCCTAACTGCACTCTCCTG
Source organism: Protopterus annectens (assembly GCF_019279795.1). Lineage (NCBI taxonomy): Eukaryota > Metazoa > Chordata > Ceratodontiformes > Protopteridae > Protopterus > Protopterus annectens. Next base: position 680,475,078 of record NC_056726.1, on the reverse strand, counting down.
CCACAAGGGTGCAGTGGGAGGCCCTCTCCAACAACAGACAGCCTGGTTTAGTGTTCAGTTTAACAAATAGAACTAGGTCTGAATCTAGTCTATGCTACAGCAGACACAAAGCGCAACAAATCAGCAAGAACAGTTTTAAAATATCAGCAATAAAGCAAGATTACAGTTAAAAAGTGCAAAATACTGTATAAAATTGTACTTATGGTTAGCAGACTGCAACAGATTCCTTGGACTGCACAGATGAATACAGGAGAGCAGTGGCTGGTTGCCTAACTCTGTGTAGCTTTGTTAAAGAAGTGAGCAAACTGGACCAAACAATTTAACAAGTAAAAAAGTCAAAACTGAGCTGTTTTCCAGCAGCCTTTAATCAGATGAGTCCTAACTGCACTCTCCTCTCACAAGGTGCAGGGGACCCTCTCCAAAAACAGATAGCCTGGTTTAGTGCTCAATCTAGCAAACAGAACCAAATTCCACAGTTCTAGTCTATGCTACAGCAGGCAAAAAGGGGAATAAATCAGCAAGAACTGTTTTAAAAAATCTGCAATATGACAAAAATAAAGTTTAAAAGTGCAAAATACAGTATAAAAATGATACTTATGGTTAGCAGAATGCAACAGATTCCTTGGATTGCACAGATGAATACAGCAGAGCAGTGGCTGGATGCCTAGCTCTGTAGAGGTGTGGTAAAACAGGGAGTAAATTGAATTAAACAATTTAAACAAATAAAAGCTCAAAACTGAGCCCTGTGCTAGAAACCTTCAATCAGATGAGTCCTAACTGCACTCTCCTTCCACAAGAGTGCAGGTGGGGGGCCCTCTCCAACAAAAGATAGCCTGGTTTAGTGCTCAATTTAACAAACAGAACCAGATTCAGCAGTTCTGAATTTAATCCATGCTACAGCAGACAAAAAGTGCAACAAATCAGCAAGAACAGTTTTAAAAAAATCAGCAATATAGCAAAATGCAGTTTAAATTATTTTATTTATTTATTTATTTACATTTGATGGCTGGGAGTGTTAAAAGTGAAAAATACTGTATAAAAGTATACTTATGTTTAGCAGACTGCAACAGATTCTTTGGACTGAACAGATGAATACAGCAGAGCTGTGGCTGCTCGCCTAACTCTGTGGAGTGAATTCTCTTTCCCCAAGGAGAAGGGTGATATGGATGGTCACTATACCTGCCATATCTGGAAAAAAAAAATGTTTTCTACCTCCAGTGATGCAGAGGACGAAGAGGATGCTAGTCTAGATGTCTGTCTGTCCTCCAGTTAAGGTGATTAAGCTTTGCTATTGACAGAGGAAATTCCTTTTGTACCAGCACTAGTTTACCCCTGTTTTGAGATGCAGAATGTTATCTTCTGTAGGGTAAGTAAAGACATACTTACATATTGGGTATGCTCGACTACCGGGTGACCTGAAGCTATCTCCCCAAGTAATCTTGTTACAGAGCAATCTAGAGGGAGCTAGATTTGCTAATTTCCCTGGAGAAATCCTAAGTAAATTCTAACAGACAAAAGTATACCTTTTATGTCTAAAATCATATACCACCAGCACCAGAGTTCTCAAGTTAAAAAACTAATGACTTTGACACATCACCCCCAAATGGAGAGGTTACAATATATGTTGAAAAAGATAAATAAGAAGGATGGGAAGGAATGTGACAAGTTGTTGCCTTACTTAATTTTCTTGGTCCAAAAAATGCCCCAAAGTGCTATGGAGTTCAGCCTCTTTGAATTCTTATATGGTGGGAGGCCATGAAAATGTCTGGATATAATAAAAAGCAAAGCTATCAACTTTCCATCTCCAGAATGTGGAACAGTATTATCATGTGGAGCAAATGTGCAAAATGTGGAACACTCACTTCAAGCATACTAACAACTTCAACTGGGAAACTAACAGCATAGTGAAAATGTGCTGCTTTATACCTATACGATGTTATTTTAATTAATTTAATATAAATTAGTATTATTTGGGCAGCCACGGTGGTGCAGTGGTTAGTGTTGTCTCCTCACAGCAAGAAGTTCTCTAGTTTGATTCTTGGCTGGAGTGCCTTCTGTGTGTAGTCTGCATGTCCTCCCTGTGGTAGCGTGGATTTCCTTTGGGTGGACTGGTTTCCTCCCACATCCCAAAGACATCCTGTAGGTGGATTGGACACTCTAAATTGGCCCTAGGTGGTATGAGTGTCTGTGTGTGTGTGCCTTCTGTGGAAGGTTGGGTGCCGGGCTGGCAACTCAACACCATAAAAACTCAACTGCCAATCATGAGCGGACAGATGATCTGCTGTGGCGACCCCTAACTGGGAAAAGCTGAAAGAAGAATATAAATTAGCATTATTTACCATGGATATCAATTAATAAATTCTTAACATAAAATCTTTACAGACTAGTTAAGTATGGAACAATGAGGAACATGGACTTTTTAAAGTCTCAAACTGAGGGACATGTTTGAGAGGTATAAATAAAATAAATGTGGTATGAAGAGAAAACACTACTTGCAACTATTGTAGAGCATTCTATTGGCTTGCAGGAAATGTTAACAGTAGTAATGCACATCATGTGAGAGTGCTTGGAAAAGAGTCAGCCTAGCCAACTTGGAGTCTTGTAGAAATGAAATGGACCCTGTGAGGTAATTTAGTGAATAAATGTGGTGAATTAATGTAGTCAGATGGCAACAACAAGAAGGTGGGCTGTGGAAATACATCACATGAATGTGCTAAAGAGCTGGGGGTAAACATGATAGATAAAATTGCTGACAATGTGAAAGAGAACGTAAGGTTTTTAATCCCCCAAATGTGGTAGACAAAACTCTTTCAAAGCCTCACAGGAAAATGGTTCAAGAGTTCCTTCTGGGAAGTAAAATAATCCTTAAACATTTGCCAGGAAGAAAACTCATTAAGCATCACATGAAAACTATCCCAGGGGAGAAAGATAGTGACCCTACCTGGTACCAGAAGCTGAATAATCTGTTGAAGTCAAGGGTTATTAAGAAGTCCACTAGTGACAGAAATAGTCTTAATGTTATAGTGCCAAAACTGGATAGTTATGGTCAGAATATCTAATGGCTTCATAAAACTCAACAGCATCTCTGAGTTTGAAAGCTTCCCTGTGCACAAGGCATAATAGCTGGTGGAGAGACTGGGGAAATCTAGGTTTCTGACTACCATGGATTTGAAAAATGGCTACTGACAGATTCTGTTAACCATTCGGGCTAAGTAGAGGACTGAAGTTTCTTTTGCTAATGGATTGTTTCAATACGCAGTCCTCCTGTTTGGTCTCCATGAACCTTGGGCCACACTCCAGAAGCTTTATGGACATGGTACCAAATCCTCCTCTGCCCTGTATTCTGCACTACCTGCATAACAGTGTCATTAGGATTCAGATGCTCATCACTATAAGGTACAAGCAGTTTTAAATTTTCTGAAATATGATGAGCTCAGTGCTCCAAAATGTAAGGTAAGAATGAAAGATGTAAAATGTAAAATATCTTGGATATGTAATCGGGAGAATACAAATAAACCCACAGAAAGAGAGGGACTGTCCTACCCAGTAGGACAAAGACAAGTGAGAACACTTCTAAGACTTGATGGGTACTACCAGCTGTTTGTTCCTCAATTTCCTGCTATTACATTCCCCCCCATGAACCTGATCAACAAGAAACTGAATGAGCAAATCAGATGACAGAGGCAAAAGAAACAATGTAAAGGCTTAAACAAAGCCTTTGAGTAGAACCCATCCTGGTGTCTCCTGACTTCTCAAGGACATTTATTGAATATGCATATTCTTATGCATCTGTTTTTTTCTCGGAGGTAGTCCTATCTCAGAAGGAGACAATGAGGTACACTCTGTTTGCAACCATAACAGGAAAAGTACAGTTTTGTACCTACCATAAATGTAGATGTTCGAGTGTATACCCTGCTGCAGTCATCACACTTGGGTTATCCTGCCATCAGGCAGTCCCGCAGTTGGCCAGAATTCCAAAGTCTTGGTCCGGCATCGGTTGCTGTCACTTCTTCCCTGACGTCAGAGCACCAGGGGTATATCATAGGCATCTGACGCCATTTTCTTCAGTTTTTCTTGCCCCAGATGTCAGGTGCCCCTAATAGGTAGGCAAAAATATATGTATATATATATATAGCTATCTTGAAAAAAGTAAAACAAAGCCCTTAGGCACAAGCAAATACACCACAGAGGTTGTATAGAATAGAGGTAAGTTCAGCTAGTTTTAGAGGGGATGGAGGGAGGGCAACCTGGACTGCAGCAGGGTATACACTCGAACATCTACATTTATGGTAGGTTCAAAACTGTACTATGTTCATCATGTTACCCTGCTGCAGTCATCACACTTGGGTAGAATCCTAAGGCTAAGGATGGGCGGAGGAGTCAAACAGGGTTAGAGGGGGCTAGACAGCCCTGCAAAACTGCAGTGGCGAAGCCCGCCCTGGTCTTAGAGTAAAGTGGTAAGTGATAATATTTGGTGAAGGTGTGTAGTGAACTCCAAGTTGCAGCTTCCAGAATATCCTTGGTTGGTACCCCCCTGAGGAAGGCTGTAGATGTAGCTGCTGCCCTGATAGAGTGTGGCATTATGGTAGCAGGAACTGGTTTTCCATGGTGGGTGTAGCAAAAACGTATGCAATGTCCTATCCATTTGGAAATGGTTTGTTTTGAGATAGCCTTTCCTTGAGATGCTGTAGCATAGGATACAAGAAGCTGGTCAGATTTTCTGAAAACCTTAGTTTTATCCAAGTAGTAACGTAGCTGTTTGTGAATGTCCAAGGAATGCAGAAGTCTTTCTCCATTGTTCTGTGGATTTGGAAAGAAGGTGGGTAAATGGATGGTTTGATTTAGGGCCACACTGGATACCACCTTAGGCATAAAGGAGGGGTTAGTTCATAGAGAAACCCTGTCTTGATGAAAAATGAGGAAAGGCTCTACTGCCATTAGTGCCTGAAGCTCTGACACTCTTCTAGCTGAAGTGATTGCGAGCAGCAGTGCAGTCTTCCATGATATAAACTTTAGGTCAGCTGAGAAAGCTGGTTCAAAAGGAGGTAGTGTGAGTTTTTCCAGAACAAAATTGAGGTCCCAAGTAGGTGTTGGTGCTCTCCTTGGAGGCCTAATGTTCTTGGCCCCTCTGAGAAACTGCCTTAAGAGTGGATGTGAAAATAAGGGAGGATCCATGTTGTAGTGAGCAGAAATAGCTGAGGCGTGGATTTTAATAGATGAAAAAGAAAGCCCTTTGTGTAACATCTTATAGGTTCATAGGTTCATAGGTTCATACTAGGCTATCTGCCCTAGGGCATTTATAAGCCTAGCCAGAATGTGTTTGGCTTTCGCCACCCATTTTAAATTAATTTTGCTATGCCCGTTTTTGAGGTTAGTATAATGTGCCTCTGTCTAACAGTGACACAGAAGTGATACCCGGGGTAAACCTATGATCTCCCATCCACTCATCAAGAATCCTCTTGACGAGAGTCAACGAGGGACTCTGCCTAACCTGGACTGGGATTTTATTCCAGAGTAAAGGGAGCCTCTGGGTTATGAATCTGTCCCTCCAGCATGCCCTATTTATTTCAGTGCTGAGGTTCAAGTCTCTCAAGTGTGTAGCTCGATGGGATTTGGATTTTCTGAGGTGCAGCATGTCCATTAATTACGGGTTGGACATGGCTTTATACATCAGGCACAGATCGCCTCTGAACAGGCGGTATGCCACTGAGTAGAGCTGGAGCTTCTTTAACCGGGCAGCATATGGCATCTGTTTGAGCCCTTTGATCCTCTTGGTGAGGTACTTTTGGGGTCTTTCCAGTTGCTGCAGGTGTCTGGTAAGGTACATCCCAAAAGGTGCATTGTACTCAATTATGGGCCTGATGAGGGATGAGTAAAGAGGCACAATGACTTCCCCTGATCTAGATGTGAATCCCTTCATGATTAGGTGGGCTATATAAAATGTTTTTCTAACCACTTTGGCCACATGGTTGTCAAATGAGAGATTGCTATCAACATGGGTCCCCAGGTCCCTAATTACTTCTTCTGTACTTAATGGATTACCACCTATGTGGTAATTTGTGGGCACTTTGTTTTTGCCAAAGGGGATGACTATACACTTTTTGGTGTTTAGCTTGAGGCCATGGCTCTGGCACCAGTTGTCTGTTTCTATGAGGCTCTTTTGGAGGATGCATGTGTTGGCTGGAGAGTCAATTATGGCACCCAGTTTGCAGTCATCTGAGAACTTGGTCAGCCACAGTCCTTCCGTGTTGGTCCGTACCTCCGTGAAATATATACCGAACAAGAGAGGTCCCAGGACTAAGCCTTGTGGGATGCCACTTGTAACTGGTTTGGAGTCTGACATGGCTCCAGCAATTCTAACCATGTGGGTTCTGTCCTTGAGCCAGTTTGCAACCCATCTAGTGACATAGGGGTTTATATTTAAGCTGGTGAGCTTATCTATAATGCCCGATTGGGGTATTGTATCAAAGGCTTTTGCGAGGTCCAGGTAGGCTGTGTGGACCACCTTCCCCTCGTCAATGGCCTTGGTGACTGTTTCAAAGAAATCAACCAGGTTTAAGAGGCAGGATCTGCCCTTAACAAAGCCGAACTAGGTAGGATCCAGTGTCTGTAGGTCCCCAATATCTTTATTTATGAGGTCCATGATGATCCTTTCCATAGCTTTGCAGACCAAGCTAGTCAGGCTTATGGGGCAATAGTTTCCAGGATCTGTTGAGGCACCACCTTTGTGGAGAGGGACCACTGTTGCTGTACGCCACTCTTTGGGTACATATCCTGTAGTAAGGCTGAGATTGAACAGTAGTTTTATGTTTGGGTTTAGCTCTTCTTGGAGTTCATGTAGGACGCAGTACGGGACACTGTCTGGTCCCATTGATGCTGTGTTTTTTGCTTTGGAGAAGGCGGCTCTTACCTGAGCATCTGAGATGTCAGGGGGGCAGCACTCTGCTGGGATAGATATTTGCCCTTTTGGTGTGGAGGGGGGGAGAAGTTTGTGCTGAACCTGTCAGCTAGGATGTTGGCAATGTCTGTGGGTTCGGTGTATTTTTTGTCATTTTGGACTAATTCTGAGCATATCTGAGAATTACCACCCAGGTTCCTAACATAATTAAAGAAAGCCTTGTCATTATCCTTAGTGTCCTGTGCAATTTTTCTCTTGAAGCTGGCCTTAGATGATTTTATGAGTGCCCGTAGTTTTTTGCTAATACTGATCAGAGATGCCTTCCCTTTTTGGAATTTTGCTCTATCATTTAGTAGCTTCCTCATTCTATTGTATAGTTTGTTTATGGCTGGGGTCCACCAGACAGGACGTCTGCCTTTGGAGGATTGGGTCTTGGTTTTATTTGGGATCACATGATCCATGCATTCCTGAAGGTGTTCATGGAATGCATTTATAAAGGATTCTGCAGTCTGGGCCATATTTTCCGCAGGTCCAGGGGCTTTAGGAGTGTGAAATTTGCTTTAGAGAAGTTTTTCACTGTGGTTTTCTGGGCAGAGGCTGGTGTCAGGATGTGAATATCCAGTGAGATTAGTTTATGGTCTGATCTTACCAGTGAGGGATACACTTCTGGTCTGGAGCATAGAGTCCCCATATTGGTGATGATCATGTCCAGTATGTTTTCCCCTCTTGTGGGAGTGGTAACAAGTTGTTCCATAGCATTTGAGTTTAAAAATTCCAGGAACATTTTGGCTTGGGTGTTGGAGCTAGAGTAATGCTCCCAGTCTATGTTTGGGTAGTTGAAGTTGCCCAATATAATGGTGTTTGGAGAGACCTTCATATTTTCCAGTGTTCTCAGGAAGGCTGAGTTGGGTTCCTGGGTTAGGGAGGGTGGTCTGTAGCAGGCTATAAACTGGAAGGCAGTTTTACCCACTGTTAGTTGCACATGGATAGTCTCTGATGCTTCGTGCTATGCCACCAACCTGGAGGTGTGGGTATCTTTGATAATATTGATACTCCCCCTCCTTTTGTGGGTCGGTCCAAGTTTTGGGGCCGAAAAGCATGGTATGAGGTATAACCTGGTAGTGCTGGGGTGCTCTCAGGAGCCTTGAACCAGGTTTCTGTTACTGCACAGATATCAATGTTCTCCATGCTAAGGAGAGTTTGGAGTGTGTGCCTCTTGAGGTTTAGACTTCTGGCGTTGAGTAGCATTACGCTTAGTTTCTTATCCCTTGTGATACCTATGGAGGTGGGTTTGTCTTTTGAGCCTTGTCTAAAAAAAGCACTATGGGGGTAGCAAGAGCCTTTGCCAATATCCGAAAGCCCAGGGGTGACAGGTGCAAGCCATCCCTAGTGAAGCATCGTGGCTTGTCGAGCATGTCATCCCAGGCTGACAGGCATTGGATCCCCTTTGAAAGACACCAATACTTAAGCCAATTTTTGAAATTGATCATCTTGTCTTCATATTGTGGCATCATTCTTGGTGAGGGTAAGATGCTACTCAATGTCAGGGTCATACCGGCCTGGGCCACATGCTCAGAGAGCTCCTCTATGTCTCTTTTCATGTAGTCCAGGGAGGTACATCTCAGGTCATTCACACCAGCATGGACAATGACTGAGTCATATTTGTACTTGCCTTGGAGTGACCTGAGTGCTTGTGTTATATGGCGGATCCTGGTGCCTGACAGGCAGCTCACCGTGACCTTCTCCTTGTTCAGCCTGGTGAGCGGGACGTCAGTGTGCCTGACGATAGAGTCACCTATTACAAGTGTATCAGGTGTGTTGTTTAACCTTAAGGGCTGTGACTGTTCGGCACACTGGCATTGTGAGCTATGTGTTGCACGTGTTTTGTTTTGGGGTAGCGGTTGCTTGGGTGTCTGCTTTGCAGGTCTCTTCTGCTTAGGCAGATTTTTATTTAAAGCCTCTGAGTATGTTTTTGTGTGTTTATGTGTTTGGTTTGCTGTCGTGGTAGGTCTATGTAAGACTGGAATTGTAGTGAGTGTGGTTTCCTTCTCCTCCTGACTGGTTATGCCATTACTGAGTTGAGAGAGCTTAGCCTCCAGTTTGGCTATATGGATGCATCTCTCACATGTGTTGGAATTTGTTGGGAGGAGGAGAGGGTTGTCTGTGTACATGAGGCAGTTGTAACATTGCCTCAAGATTCCCAGATTCACCATCTGCACCGGAGAGAAGATTGACAACTGACCTTTGGACATGCTAGAATAGTACTGGGAATTCCTTTAGAATTGAAAAAAAAAGGGCCAATGGGGAACAAGGTACTCAAGAGGACTTTGTGAGAGTGTAGTGCTTTTAATTTTTTAGTGCTGACTTATATAATTGCTTTAGTGAGCAAGTGCCTTTAGTGAGCAAGTGCCAGGTAACTTAAATGCAATGTGTTACAGGTAACTTAAATGCAAAAACGACAAACAGTAACTTTCTTTTAAGTGAAACAAGGAAATGAGTACAGTAAGCAAAGCAGATATCACTAGGGATCCACAGAAGCGCTGAAAAGCCGCGTTTTAGGTGGTATTAGCATTTCAGGGAAATAACAAGCAAACAAACAACAAGCATACAAACAGAGCTAGATTCAGCAGGCCTGGATCTAGTCTATGCTACAGCAAACAAGGTGTACCAATTTCAGTAAGAAACAGTTGAAATATGCAGGCACTATAAACCTTTAACCAGAAATTCCCAGCTCAGAAGGGCAGAGTCCAGCCTCTCCTCCCACAAGAGTGCAGACCACGAAACTTCTTAATGTAAAATAACTGGCCTGAAGCCCAAGTGCTTAAACCAGAACTAATACACTTTTAGAATAACAGACACTGAGCCCTCAATCAGCAGTTCCCAACTTAGAAGGATGTAAGCTACCTGTCCTGCCACCACAGTGCAGGCCACAAACCTTCCTAATGTAAAACAACTGGTCTGAAGCCCAAGTGCTTAATCCAAAAGACTTAGAATGATAGCTACACTTTAATCAAGTTACTACCAAGCAGTAATAAATACAATTGAATACTTTGAAGAATGCCTGGATTAGTGCTCAAGTTATACAAACAAAGCTAGATTCAGCAGGCCTGGATCTAGTCTACACTACAGCAAACAAGGTGTACCAATTTCAGTAAGAAGCAGTTCAAATATGCAGGCACTATAAGCCTTTAACCAGAAATTCCCAGCTCAGAAGGGCAGAGTCCAGCCTCTCCTCCCACAAGAGTGCAGACCACGAACCCTTTTAGTGTAAAATAACTGGCCTGAAGCCCAAGCACTTAAACCAGAATTAATACACTTTTAGAATAACTGACACTGAGCCCTCAATCAGCAGTTTCCAACTTAGAAGGATGTAAGCTACCTGTCCTGCCACCACAGTGCAGGCCACAAACCTTCTTAATGTAAAACAACTGGTCTGAAGCCCAAGTGCTTAAACTAAAAGGCTTAGAATGAGTTACACCAAGAAGTAATAAATACAACTGAGTACTTTTAAGATGACGCAAAAGCAAAATAAAGTAGGAAGAAACACAAATACAGTAAAAGCAGATAATTTTTTTTATCCAGAAAAGTAGCAAAAACAGTAGTAAAAACAATTCACATGCAGTGCAAGCAGGCACACTTGAGTATGTAGCAATATTAGTCCACACGCAGTTTGAAAAAATGTAATTAAATTAAAAAGGACTAAAAGCAAGTGCAGAAAGGGTTTATTAGGTAGAATGCAGTAAAGAGATGGGACTGGGGGGGTGTCCTAGATCAAATCTACGGTGGGGCGGGCACTGCAAAAGCCACCAAATTTAAACTACAACCAAGAATAGGGAGGGTGGGGGGGTGAGGAAGACAGTTTCAACAGAGCTAGATATGAGGAATCACAGTCCAAATTTTAAAACCACAAAAAGTGCAGAAAATATACATAAATCTGCTTATGTCCAGTTGATGTATGCAGACAAATCTCAGTAACCAGCAAATCGATTTAAAATGATTACTAGAAATGTAACCAACACAGATTTTAAGACACACACAAGACAGTTTCAACAGAGCTAGATATGAGGAATCAGTCAAATTTAAAAAACCAAAAAAAAAAAAAAAAAATATACATAATCTGCTTATGTGTGTGATGATTGATGACAGATGACAATCACAGTAACCAGCATGATTATTAAAAAAATTTTAAATGATGTAACCAACACACATTTTTTTGTTAAGGAATTTTAAAGCAGTCTAACAACTACTGCAGAGCTTCAGAGACACACAGACAGTTCAACAGAGCTAGATATATGGAAATCACAGAAATTTTGCTTATGTCCAGTTGATGTATGCAGACAAAACACACAAGACAGTTTCAACAGAGCTAGATATAGAGGAATCACAGTAAAAAATTTTAAAAATTTAAAATGATTACTAGAAATGTAACCAACACAGATTTTATGTTAGCAGAAACCCCCAAGCTAATTTACACACTTAAAGGAATTTAAAGCAGTCAACCACTGCAGCAGAGCTTCAGAGACACACAACACACACAAACAAGAGCTAGAGATGAGGAATCATCACAGTAAAATTTAAAAACAAAAAAACAGAAAAAATAATAAAAAAATGCTTATGTCCAGTTGATGTCCAGCAGACAAAATCAAAATTAGCAGAAACCCCCAAGCTAATTTTACACTTTTAATTTTTTTTAAAGCAACAACAACTACTGAGCTTCAGAGACAGAGACACACACAAGACAGTTTCAACAGAGCTAGATATGAGGAATCACAGTAAAAATTTTAAAACCACAAAAGTGCAGAAAATATACTTAAATCAGCTTATGTCCAGTTGATGTATGCAGACAAATCTCAGTAACCAGCAACTCGATTTAAAATGATTACTAGAAATGTAACCAACACAGATTTTAATGTTAGCAGAAACCCCCCAAGCTAATTTACACTTAAAGGAATTTTAAAGCAGTCTAACAACTACTGCAGAGCTTCAGAGACACACACAAGACAGTTTCAACAGAGCTAGATATGAGGAATCACAGTCCAAATTTTAAAACCACAAAAAGTGCAGAAAATATACTTAAATCTGCTTATGTCCAGTTGATGTATGCAGACAAATCTCAGTAACCAGCAATTCGATTAGATATTGCAGAATCTGAGGTATGTCAGGCTGAAGGGTATTTTGGCCTTTAGCTTGGTTCCAGGCGCAAAACCTTTTCCATTTGTCTGAGTAGGCTTTCCTGGTGCTGGGCCTCCTGGCCTCCAGAATAACTTCCATAACAGCTTGTGAGAGAGGAGCTGGCTGGTTGCCTAGGTGATTTGCCATGCAGCCAAGTTTAAGGTTTTGAGCTGGCTGTGTAGAATCTGATTGTCTTGCTGTGTGAGCAGGTGGGTAATTTGTGGTAGAATCCATGGTGGGCCATGAGCCATATTCCTTAATAGTGGTTAGCAGTGCTGGTGTGGCCAGTCTGGAGCAATGAGTATCATTCGGGGTCTCCCCATCCTGACTTTCAGTAGCACCTTTGTGAGAAGGGGTAGTGGAGGAAAGGCATAAATTGTTAGCATTTTCCAACTGAATGAGAGTGCGTCCACTTTCCAAGCTTGTTGGTGAAAAGTCCTTGTGCAAAACTTTGTTAGCTGATAGTTTTGAGGGCTGGCAGACAGGTCTATGTCTGGGAGCCCCCACTTTTGAGTTATCATTGCGAATACTTGTGGATCCAATTTCCATTCATGAGGATCCATGATGTTTCTGCTTAGGTTGTCTGCCAATATGTTCTTTTTTCCTGGCAGGAATTGAGCTTGTAATTGAACTTGGTAACCCAGAGCTGTGTTCCACAAGGTCATTGCTTGCCTGCATAGAGGGTAGGAGTGTGTGCCCCCTTGTTTGTTTATGTACCATATTACTGTGGTGTTGTCTGGCCTTATGATAAGCTGTCCTGGATGCAAGAGGTCCTTGAAGGCTGTGAGAGCATTTTGTACAGCTAGCATTTCTTTTTGATTGATGTGCAGATTCCTTTGATCTGCCATCCATAAGCCTTGAACGCACCGTCCTGCCGTGTGTGCCCCCCAGGCATAGTCCGATGCATCTGTTGTCATAGTTTGCTTGACTGGGGGTAGGGTGAAAGGCTGACCCTTGTTGAGATGACAAGCCTGCAGCCACCATAGAAACTCCTGTTGAAGGCAGGGAAAGAGAGTTATCATTGTTTCCAAGCTGTGACTATGTTGAGTCCATACGCTTTTTAGGTACCATTGTAATTTCCTCATATGCAGTTTTGCAAATGGTATTAGTAGTATGCTAGATGCCATGAAGTCTAAGGCCTGCAGAATTTTTCTTGCAGGGTGTTGGGTCTTTGTTGCCATTGTTCTGAAGTATTGAGTTAATTGTAGTTGCTTGTCTGGCATCAGATAAGCCATATGGGCCATTAATTTCAAGCTGGCACCCAGGAATGTCATAGTTTGTGAGGGTGCTAGTTTTGATTTCTGTTCATTTACTGTGTACCCTAGGCAACTTAGAAGATGTGTTACAAAAGCCAGGTGTTGTAAGAGAATGTCCTTGCTTTCTGCTTGTATGAGACAGTCGTCCAGGTATGGGTATATTTGAATTCCCCTCTGACTGCAGTATGCAATTACTGGTGCCAGGCATTTTGTGAAGACCCTGGGCCCAGTAGATAAGCCAAAGGGCAGTGCAGAGAATTGGTAATGGGTTGAACCTGCAATGAAACTGAGGTATCTTCTGCAATTTTGTCTGACAGGGACATGCAGGTATGCCTCCTTGAGGTCCAACGTTACTAGTCAAACTTTCTTGCCCAACATGGGAAGAAGCTGCTGTAATGTTAGCATGTTGAATTTGGGTACTTACAAGAAAGTGTTTAAAACTGAAAGGTCCAGAATGGGTCTCCAAGCATTGTCCTTTCTGGGGACTAGAAAGAGCTTTGAGTAAAATCCTTGGCCTTGCTCCTGTGTAGGTACCAGTTGGATGGCTTTCATGTCCATGAGAGCTGTAATTTGTTTTTGTGCCTCTGCCCATTGATTTTGTGGCAGGTTTGGCATTACTTTTATCCTTGACAAGGTGTGGAAATGGAATCTGTATCCGTGTGAGATAATGTCTAGGACCCATTTGTCCTTTGTGACAATGTGCCAGTTGTCTGCAAAAAGTGTTACTTTTCCTCCCAAGGGAGCTGCCAAGAGGGTTTTACTTGGCAGTTTGATGTTTAAGTCATTGTGTTTGCCTTCTAGTGGCTTGGGACCTGTCTTCTCCTCCCTTCTTTGTTGAAGTGCCCCATTGGCAAGGTTTGTAAGGGATTTGTGCTTGTCCTCTGCCCCTTGGGCGCCTGTATTTACCCATTTGTGGCCTGTCAGAAGCTGGAAAGGACCAATTTTTTGTTGGCCAATTTCTGCTGAAGCGTGGGGGCTGTACCTGTAAGAAATCTTTGACCGTCTGCATAGATTTTGCCTTATCCTCCATTTTCTTTAAAACCTCCTCTGCTTTAATCCCAAATAAAACATCCTGCTGTAGGAACGCATCCAGTAACTTTGCTTTAACATGATTAGGCAAAGATTGTTCCTTTAACCAAGCCTGCCTACGTATAACAGACCCAGTAACAGCTGCTCTGGAGAAAGCTTCCAAGGCATCAAAACCACATTGTAAAGTATGTTTGCCCACCTGTTCAGCTGCATGTAACAGATCTTGCATTTCCTTGAGTTCAGACTGTTGAAGGAGCATGCCCATCTTTTGTTTTATTTGAGACATAAGGAATTGCTGGTATTTAAGCATGTGAAATTGACAATTTAGTGCTCTCATAGCTAAAGTAGTAGAGGTGCAAACCTTCTTCCCCCACCTGTCTAGTGCTCTGGAGTCCCTTTCTGAAGGTACAGGATTTTTAGCCATAGAAGCCTTAGCCCCTTTGGGACCCTGGGAGATTGTCTCTGGATCAGCAGCAGGGCTTTTGTAAAGGAATTTGTGAGAGTCAGACACTCTATAGTATCTATCTGGTTTGGCTGGAGCAGGAGGCAGAGAATCTTGATTTAAACTAGATTCTAAGAAAACATCATCTACTATGTCCAAAACAGGGGGGATAGCAACAGGTCTGTGCTGGGGAAATAAAAGAAACTCCCGGAGCCTTTTCTTTGAGTCAGAGTAGTCTTGACCTTCCCAGTGGAAATGTTCCCTCATGGTGTGTAAGGTTTCCCCAAAGGAGTAGTCTTCAGGGGGAGAAGCTGAGGGAATTGAGTCTTCAGCATCAGAATCTTCATAAGGGGGAAAGGAGAAATCCTGTTCCTCAGAGGAACCTGAGGAAACAGACACCTGATCAGAGGAGGCATAATCCTCCTCTTGTCTATGTTTTTTCCCGGGGGGGTGGGGTTGGGAACCCCTGATCAAAGAAATCAAATCTTCAGCCATTTTAAGCATCTGTTTCTTAGGCATAGGGCCTTGACCTGGAGATTGAAGTGTAGGCTTTTTTGGTTTTAGAGGAGTCTTAAGCTTAGCATAAGATTTAATGGAGAGGTTAGTCGGTCTGAAGACAGCTTCAGAAACCGAAGGTGTTTCTGCAGCACCGGCTTCCCCTACTGTGATGTCGTCGGTTGGGCCTAAGGAAAAAGGCTGTGTCGGGCTAGAAATCTCTGCTGAGGGATCCAATGCGGCCTGGGGATCCAATTCAGCGGTAGCCAGGGGCTGCGTAGGCGCCTCACTAAAAAACGGAGAACTGGCAACCGGGCCAGCCGAGGCCTCGGAGTCCGGCTTGGATCTAGGCTGCCTGTCCCTATCCTTGCGTTTTTTATGCATGCCGGTAGTCGGTTGCTGGACCGCATAGTCTAATTAAATTTTCTACCGACGTAGTATCGTGTAAAATCAAAGCAACACTTTCTAGTTCACTTATTGAACCTAGCACAAAACCGACAACCAGTGATGTCATGGTCTGGGCCTAGGCAAGGTATACAAAAAGAATGAAAGTCCTTGTGAGGTATTTGCTTCCCACAAGAAATGCAATTGTTAACTTTTTCTGACATCGGACTGAGGCAAGAAAAGGTTCCCCAATGGGGTACTTAGCTTTGAAGACTTCGGACTGAAACTCGATTCGAAAATCTCAGGTGTCGGCCGACCGACACTTGCGAACTGCTTCTGCTTCAGGCACCGAGCGGCAAGAAAGACTGAAGAAAATGGAGTCGGATGCCTCTGATATACCCCTGGCGCTCTGACATCAGGGAAGAAGCGACAGCAACTGACGCCGGACAAAGACTTTGGAATTCTGGCCGACTGCAGGACTGCCTGATGGCAGGATAACCCAAGTGTGATGACTGCAGCAGGGTAACATGATGAACATCTGCATAAGAAATAGACAAAATACTCTGCTATAGAGAGGGAATGCCTGAATAGCAAATGGGCTGTAAGTTCTCTGTACTATTGCCTGCTTGGCTATAAATTTAGCCTTGTCAGGGATCATCCCACTAAGGGCTGCAGTTTCAAAGGATCATGGTACATGTGATTCAAAGCCTCATTATCCACAATCAGGAAAGCCATTGATAGCAGGTAATTTCCGTATCTCTGAATTGTGGGATGTTACCACTAGTGCTAATCAGCACTTATCTGTGGTAACTACCACTGGTGGCCCATGCAGCAAGCTTGCACAGGCAGCCATTATGTATTTTCTCATATACACATTTGCAGACATTTAAACACTGACATATACTTATACAAGCATGCTCGCATGTGCACACACACACACACACACACACACACACACACACACACACACACACACACACACACACACACACATCAACACAACATACCTATCCTTGAGTTGCAAGAACATCCCTGATGTATCCTTTTATTTGTACCTGCCCATCACAGGCGATTACTATCAGTCAATAATGCCAGACATCAGAGTTCGTCTTATTATTATTCAGAAACAGAACTGTGAAACTAGGCACATTGCGAAATTAACTTTTTACTTGAATCATCATAGTATTACAGAATTCTCCCTGGGTTTCATTTAGTGGTCTTTGCACCTTTGGCCAGAAGCCTAGAACACAGCTGTTTATAGGTGTGGCACACCTCCGACCCCACAAGATCATAAACTCCTTCTCTCTCAGCTGTTCCCATCTTTATAGAATATTCCTGATTTTGCCTTATGCCTGCCTTGTGCCCTGTGCCCTGTAACTATTGAACCATTACAGGAAGTAAATACTACCAGGCATTAGAGTCTCATGCTGTTTATTGTTCAGAAAACACATTCTGATTAAAAAAAAACCCTCCCCTTCTCTTAAGTTTTCAGTATCGGGTGCTTTCTAAGCTGAGGTTGCAGGGTTTACAGCTTCCGTTCCCACTGTGCTTTACTTTCTAAGTTACTATTCTAATAAAACATTATTTCCTGTGACTAGTTAGTGCAGAGAACAAAAGTTCTGCTTTGTCGATGAGCTACCCTTTGTGCAAAGAGTAAAAAGTTCTCAGCTTTTTCAGGAGGGTTACGGTAATGTATGAGTGTCCCTGATGTCTAGTGTTACTTTGATGCAAAAAAAAAAGAAAAAAGAAAAAAAAAGTTTTCCTATTAATTTTTTAACTGAGTATAATGTTTAAGCAGCATCCTTAGTGTCTAGTGTCCCCACCTCACCGATATGTTTTTTATGATGCAAAGCTATTGTTCTAGTAACTTTTCAAGTGGGTTATTAAGCAGCATCCTGGTATATAGTGCTCCACCAATATTAATGGATCTGATCATTTACCTATGGGAGTCCAGAGGTGTGGCAGCCTACCCTCCCACAAACTCAGACATGCACATACACACTCACACATTCACACACACACACACACACACACACACACACACACACACACACACACACACACACACACACACACTTACCCAACCTACCATTCACTAACCTACCTATTGATATCTTCAAGGTAGACACACACTCACACATATGCTCAACACAGTTCCACTTGAAAACATCGAAATTCTAAACCATCAAAATTCATATGGTCCAGAGCATATCATCGAGTGTTTAGAACATTGATGTTGTCAAGGGGAAGAAAAAGGTAAGTAAAAAAGGGAAAAAGCTAGTGTTTCTGAAGGGCAGCAAGGTGCTGTGATGTCATGTGATGGCACTGCAGACAGGGTACGGGAAATCTCCTGTTTAGCACTTCTGCATATAGCGCTAAACAGATATTTCCCTTTACCCCACTGTAGTGTGATCTTGGAGTTGGTATATTAAAGATGGTGGGGAGGGGTGCAGCCCCCCACATGGGGGGTGGAGGACCACGAAGCTCCCCTGCATACAATAGGTTTTAGAGGTTTTTTCTTTTTTTTACGTTCCCTTTGAATCTTCAGTGGTTTGAAACTCGATGTTCTGGTCTCGAAGATCAGAATTTCGATGTTTCAAGCTTTCGATGATTCAAAGTGAAACTATATATATATATATATATATATATATATATATATATATATATATATATATATATATATATATATATATATATATATATATATATATATACATATATATATACAGAGAGAGAGAGAGAGATGGCATACCCATAAAGACACATTAGACATATTCATGTAGAAAAATATAAAGACAAGTACAAACACATTTATTTATTAATCTGCCT
This sequence comes from Protopterus annectens, assembly GCF_019279795.1. Taxonomy (NCBI): domain Eukaryota; kingdom Metazoa; phylum Chordata; order Ceratodontiformes; family Protopteridae; genus Protopterus; species Protopterus annectens. Next base: position 680,456,573 of record NC_056726.1, on the reverse strand, counting down.
ATCCCTCACACACATGGTATCAGCATTCTGCAAAATGCTAGGGCAATGAAAACAACTAAATAAACTAATAAATTAATGCATTGAAAGTTCTATTAAAAAAGCACTTACAGAATCAATAAATTATTAAAGTAAATGAAATAATTACACAAAGCCTTTACAGCCTCCAACTTTTGACCAACACAGTGCAACTGCAATCAGAAACAAATTCACAAACTAAAATAAATAAATAAAGGCAAAATTTGTCACAGCAACTTGCATCACTACTGGAGTCCCACAAAACTCCCTCCTGAGATGACTCCTTATTGACATCTTTTATTTTCATATGTCAACAGTGACTGCTGCATCTTTTTCATCAGATATGAAGATGACTGCAAACTTATTAGCATTATCTTTTTATCCATTTATATCATTATCATTCAAATTGAATATAATATCAAACACTAATAGAAATCTCCTTGGGTTTAATGTTAAAATAAAAATGCAACATTCTGTCAATTACTAAAGGCCCCCGCTAATGTTCAAGAACTAAAACTTGAGAAAGCAGCAAATAACTTGGTGCTTTTCAGACAATGATCTGCCATTTGATACTTATATAACTGATACCATCCACAAAGGGGTCTATATTAAATCCTCGAAGAGGTGTTCCAACGAATGCATCCTCATCGACACGTAATCAGCAAAGTCACTAAACTGTGAATGTTCACAACAGTGATTTCTTTCCCTTGGAAAGAAATTGCTTGCCCTCAAAACACAAACACATCACTGCAAACATAAAGTGGGGGGCTTCACTCCCCACACCCTCCAATGTGGGCTGCTGTGTACCCCACACCCCCTTAACCAAATATACCAACTCTGAGATTGCACTACAGAGGAGAAAATGGCAAACTAACAGGGATGGCCAAGCAATTTCTTGCCCAGGGAAAGAAATCGCTGCTGTGAACCTTCACAGTTTAATGACTTCGCTGATTATGTTTTGATGAAGAGGTGTTCAATGGAACGCCTCTTCGAGGATATGCTAAAGACCCTCCATAAAGCATATGGAGTTCCACAGCCAGTAGTCTATTAGTGCCAGTGCCATTCCAGGAAGATAATTGTTTCCCTGTATATCGCTCTTACAACAACTACAAAATTCTGTTCCTTTTCTGAATCTTTTTTGTGCACCAGCTTGTGCAGCTTAGGGAATCTGCAAATGTTCCTGAAAATTGCAGGGCTTCAGAGCTTGTCTTGTAACAAAAGACTGCTGAAACTTCTCTCTTTTCTGTAACTTATGTCCTTCACAGAGGTGGTCTGTGCTGTCATATTCAGCAGTAAAGGACCTCTTATTGATCAAAACTACTTAAAATATACTATGGCTGCTTGAATGCGAGAAGGACACTAGTCCACAATAAAAATTCATATCAACCATACAGTGAAAGATGTCAGCTTCTTATCTCAGGGCCCTGATGACTGTGAAATAATCTCCCTCAATTAATCTCTGCCCATCAATCCATACCTTTAAGGAAGGAAACAAATGTCTAAATAGGCTACTGTAATTAACAACTTGAGATCTGGGTCATTGAGCTCCTTGAAGGGCAACAGGTATTGAGCTTGTTCACTAAATCTATGATTCTTCAATATTGCTCTACAGTCGTATAAGTTAGCATATTAAACTATGGCGATATGCAGATGAAGCCCCTGCTATGGGAGTGACAGGGAAACCTGCCCCCCCCTGCAAAAACACAAATTACTTCCCCGTGAGGCTAAAAGGTAATTTTACTAATTGCTGTGTTAGGGGTGGATCTCAGTGTTATGGTTTTACATGTTGTGTGTGTTCTCTATTGTTCAGCTTCATTTTTTCATTTGATATGTTATATCTGAGTGTTTAATGGCTTTTTTTTACCTGTGTTTTGTATTATTGATTTTTTTGTTTCAGCTGAGGTGCTTTAGCACGGTGTGTTTTGTGTTTCTCATGTTTCATTGTTTTAGTTGAAAATCTGTGTCTTACTATTTGATAATTTATTTATTAGTGAGGACTCCTGGTTTCCCACTTACAGTTACTACTCTGTCTCTAACCTCCGTCTCTAACCTCCTATTTCTAGGTTAGTTATAGAGATAGTTATAGCTGCTCAGAACTTCAGTCATTTCTCTTCCTCTAACTTTCTAGAATCTAACAAAACTTGACTTTTTAAGTCAGATAAGTAATTTGTTCAAAACAAATAAGGGAAAATGACAGTTTTGTCATGTTAAAGAGCAGTAAGTGAAAAAGCTACATGACATGTTCTAACTTTATACTTGAAGCACTAATACAACCCCTTCTAGAACTGCTTCCATGTGCATTTGTCCATGTTACCCACTTAAAAGAGAAAAAAAAATACATAAATAAATAACACCGGGCTAAAAAAATCTCTGATTTTCTAAGACATCAGCATCAGAAAATTGGGGCAATTTTTTGACATGCAGCCTCTACAGTTTGATAAACTTAAATATAATGAATCTCATGAAGGTCTTTATGACTTTAGCGGGTTTTTAACTTTTCATCTGTCTATAGAGCTACAGAGGTAGGGTACTTTAACTCTCATACCAATAACAGAAAGGATTCACTGCTTCCCTTTAACCTCCCAAGCAATTAAATTAGTCCTACAGTCCTTGTGTGCCTGAAGCATGACCAAGTTATTACGTCAGTATACCAAAAGATGAAAAAAATACTGATTTAATTCCCTTAGTAATCGTATATTTTTAGAGCCATAATTCGTTTCGCCTCCTGGTTAGGAAACAGAATAATATAACAGGGCTGCCTAATTCTATTAAAAACACTCAAAATACTGTTGCTGATGGCAACAATCAACCTATGCAGTGACATTTTAACAATTTTGAATTATGTTTTAACAACATTGCTATTAGACCATGTCATGTTTTTTTTAAAAACAGGTACATAATGACAGGGGACAACCAAAGAGTTACAGGCTCCAAAACTATAAACAGCACCTTCTGCGAGCAAAGCCGGTGAGGCTATTGCTCTCATTTGTTTATTGCAATCATTCTCAGTGTATTCAACTTTTATGAAAAAAAAGGCAATGCCAAAGGTTTAGAATTTGCTTTCAAAAAAACATTGTGCTGCAACTGTTTTTAGTGTTAGTTTCTGCTCTAGTCATTAATTGTATTGCTTATGTAATTAACCCGGAGGTATTGACAGAAGTTGTAATATACAGAGATGATACTATGGTGCTGAAACACTGACTCATTTCAGGTCAGCTGAGACAAGAGAATGAAAATTTAATGAATGCTTCAATTACCTGAAAGAAACATTTTTGAACATTAACCACCAATTAAACTGCCATCTGCAGATTTATTAAATACATCCATTAACAACAATTAAGAGTCTAATTAAAATATACCTATTAGTCATGTATAATTGTTTACAAAAATACAAGGATATATTTTAAAAACAAAAATGCCACACGGATCTTCAAGTATTGAAGGCCCTGTTGATGTGTGCCTTTTATTCCAATAAGTGTGTTATTGTTAACCTTTATATAAATGTTTAAAAATATTGCCAACAAATCTGATGATACCGAAGTCAGCACAGCTGTTGACTCACACATGATATTGTAAAAACATAAAATAATGAAATAAAATTCTGCCCTTACTTTGAAATAATCCATTTCTAATCATGTTTTTTTTACATACAGCAAGCACTTGGCATCCTTTAACAGACTTAAAAGCTAATTAGAAATACACCTTAAGTCATACATTACAGAACACTTTTTTTGGCCAAAAGAAATGTGTGGCATTAATATTTCTTATTAACTTACAGTTGCTGTAATCTCACTTTGGAAACTTGTTTGTTATGATAACCAAAAGCAAAATTGTCACTCACTCATGTAGATGTCCCTGTAAAATCAATGACACCCAGGAATTGCGCATTTTAAAAGTCAGAGTATATGTGAATTGTAGCCAGAACAAACATTAAAGCATGAATTGTCAGAAAAGTAAGAAATTATGCGAGCTACAGGTGGGCAATTTGAAAAACAATAAGGAATGATTTGCCAAAGTATGAGAAATTACAGAAAACAGTAAGTGAGCAATTTTGTTAATTATATTTTTAAATGCTTCTGAAACAGTACTGCTTTAGGACTGAAGGATTCTTGACATGGCACTTCTAATGAAGTCTTGGCATGGTAACAACTTCAGAAAAACAGTTTCAAGCAAATTTGTAGGTAGTAGGTAGGCTTGGGAAAGTACAGTTCTGTGTGTCAAACTTTCTTGAGTGCACTCAACCTTGCAAATAACAGCTATGCTCCTGAAGGATGATCCAAAAGAAAACTACTTTCTTCAGACATGCAATGATCTCAGAGTTGGTCACTTAAAGATGCGGGTTTGGATGTGCATGGGAAATAACAATTCATGTTTTTCAGTCAAATGTTGTTTTTCTTTGTTTCTTTTTCAGAAAACTTTGATTTCAGTGGAGTTAGTTGAGCAATGTGTGTGTTAGGGGATTACATTCCATCATTAAATCCCCTTCATCTGACATATACACTTGACAGAAAAGGAAAGAAGTGCTAGGAATCTTTATCAAGACTGCCTGTATTTGAACTTCTTTAGTCAGGCCTATTGTGATGTCACAATAATCTGAGTATCATAGTTCATAAATCAAGAATTTCATACTACTTAATAAGAATTTTTTAATAGCTGGTACAGCATTATTACATCTCACAAAGCCTGCCCTCATTATTACATTCCTTGTTATATCATAAGGTTATAGTACATACCTTCAAGCTATCCTGCCTTCATTATTACATTCCTTGTTATATCATAGGGTCATAGTACCTACCCTCAGGATATCCTGTGGTCAATATTACATTCCTCATTATATCACAGAGTCATAGTACCTACCCTCAGACTATCCAGCCCTCAATATTACATTCCTCATTATATCATAAGGTCATAGTACCTACCCTCAAGCTATCCTGTGGTCAATATTACATTCCTCGCTATATCATAGGGTCATAGTACCTACCCTCAGGCTATCCTCCCCTCATTATTACATTCCTTGTTATATCATAGGGTCATAGTATCTACCCTCAGGCTATCCTGCCCTCGTTATTACATTCCTTGTCATATCATAGGGTCATAATGCCTACCCTAAGACTATCCTGCCCTTAATATTACATTCCTCGTTATATCATAAGGTCATAGTATCTATCCTCAAGCTATCCTGCGGTCAATATTACATTCCTCGTTATATCATAGGGTCATAGTACCTACCCTCAGGCTATCCTGCCCTCATTATTACATTCCTTGTCATATCATAGGGTCATAATACCTACCCTAAGGCTAACCTGCCCTCAATATTACATTCCTCATAATATCTTAGGATCTTAGTACTTACCCTCAGGCTGTCCTGCCCTTGTTATTACATTCCTAGTTTTATCATAAGATCATAGAACCTACCCTCAGATTATAGCACCCTTTACAAGAAAGATGAGGCCTGTAAGTCCTGGAGTAAATTTAGGGACACTTGTGCTACTGTCCAAGCTATGCTTGGAGGATGGCATGGAATCACATTGACATGCTGTGGGAGTCTGTTTCAGAGCAGGAGGTGTTGGGTGATAAGCTTCTCTCTTCATATAGTTTTGTTTATTTCTTGATGAAAGTTTAGATCTCTGTCTTCATATAGTTTTGTTTATTTCTTGATGAAGGTTTAGATCTCTGTCTTCATATAGTTTTGTTTATTTCTTGATGAAGGCTTAGATCTCTGTTTATGGTGCTGGCTGTACAATTTGACTTGTCATAAAAAAGGAGGCAAAAAAATAAGTAGATCCCTACTGGCCTGGTATGTTACCAAGAGTTGTCCATTCTGGAGCTTGTACGACATTGAATATAGGGACAAGGACACCAGATTTTCCTGCTAGACAAGGCATTTCTTTTTCATTTATTTGTTTGTTTATTTTTTGAGAACAGTGATTGTTTTTAGGAACTTCTGTAGTTTTTTAAGTGCTATAATATGCATAGCCAGATATGTGCAACATGGGTGTGTTATATACATTAACAGGGCTGGCTATGGAAGAAAACAGAGGAACCATGATTTCCTTGGTTTTGATTGACATGCCCTTGGCAATTACCTGTGAAATGTGAAAAGATTTCCTAACTATGGTTGCCCCATGATAGCCAAAGTAGAGGGAGCTATCAACCCATGGGCCCAGACCCAGATCACTGATCTATATGGTAAATGTGTGCTTTCTTTACAGTAGAAAGCACAGGTTTTTTTGCTACCTAAAGGGGGTGATGTTATATATGTAGTTATCAAACTATATTAACATAGCAAGCATTATACTTCACATATATTGCTATAGATCATATAACCTAAGCAATATTACATAAATTATTCAATTCCTGCCTTTTTTTAAACAAGAAACATCTTTATTAAATCATCATTCACTACATAGGCAATCATACATTTATATAAATGAAAACAAACCACACAGACAAAATCCTAGTCACAAGCATTTTATATCACAAACCATACTGACACACTCCCAGTTGCAAACATTATACATCACTTATAATCTATCCAATCTTTCTCACTCAAACATTACATAGCTCATTTAAGTCCTTCCGCCTATTAGACCTCATTCTTCCCTTGTATGTATTGTTCCCACAATTCCCATTGTTTTCCTATGTAGTTTGCTCTGACCCATTTCTAAAGATCTCAGTTCTAGTTGTTTTATCTCTGTTAGTATATTCACTACTTCTAATATAGTTGGTTTAGATTTTGATTTCCATTTTCTAGTAAATGCTTTTTTGTCAGCCACCATTATTAGACACAGCAAGGCATTACCATGTCTAGGCAATTCCAATTCTGTATCATAGTTCATAAAAATCCACTCCCTTGTCAGACTAATCTGCCAACCCAGCATCTCCAACAATGCATCCTGCAGGGAATCCTTAAAGTCAACCAACTCATCACACTTCCAGAAAATATGTTCCCAATTACTTCTTTCCTCCCCTTCATACCTCCAACATGTACTGTCTGCCTGTGGAAAAATTCCCTGGTGTCTACCTCGGGTAGACAAATATCTATGTAAACATTTCCAGGTAAAAATCCTAAATCTTCAAGATTTTGTTGCATATTTGGAAGATATACATATATACTCCCATTGTTTCTTTGTGAATTGCTTATTCAGTCTCTCTTTCCAATCCTTTTTAACCTCCTCTGATTGATTCTTATAGTTATCATGAAATATTTTATATATTCTACTAATTATTCCTTTTTTAATGGCAGCTTCTGTTGTAGATTCTATTAAAAACTCTACCAGTGCAAGTCTTTTGTTTAGGAGCCAAATAAATTCTTGGCTCTTCCCATTCTATCATCTGTCCCTCTTTAGTTATTTGCTCCCAATACCTTGGTTTCTTTACCAGTTTTCTCCAATAGATTCTGGTCCCCTTTCTTATTGTTTGTATCCCTAATCGCAGTCATCCCTATTGGCAGAATCTCCTTTCTCTTAGTTCTTAGAATACTTTCTGCTACTTTACGCATATAATATTCTGTGTGATTATTGTTATTCTCCTTAAAAGGCTTGCATTCAAAATCCCAGACTGTCCTTGTTTTTTTCATCATCATCCCTCTCCACTTTGAGTTATAGTTTTCTGCTTCTGCTATGTACTTATAGGAGTCTTAAGTGGGTAGCTCTGAAATATCCCTTCAAATTGGGAAATCCCAATCCATCCTGTTGTACTGGAAGAATCAGTTTATTTCACTGGACTATTTCTGTCTTCCCCTCCCAGATAAAGTCCGTCAGCTCTGTATTAATTGCTACCCACAACTTCTCCTCTGGTTAATAAAAATATGCCTGACCTGTGTATAAGACTAAAGGGGCTAAAACATTTTATCTTACTATCCATATCAATATAACAAAGCTTCCATTTTCTCAAAGTTTTGTATTGTATTATCTTTTGTTTAGTCTCTTCCCACATATCCTTAGCTACCACACTGGAATCATTTTAATCCATACTCCTAAATATTTCATTTTATCATGTCCCCATAAATATGGGTATTCCTGAACCAGTTCATGTGTGGGTACCTAATTTAGTGTTATTGCCTTTGTTTAAGCTTCATTAAGGGATATATAGCTCTGTTGAGTGAAAGCTGAGTGTAGAACTAATCAGTCTGCCAAATATGAACTAAGGGTCACTACACTCAATATAGGTTTACTGACAGGATACAGACTGGAAGTGGATGACTTGGTGGTAAAGAAGAGGCCAGATGTCCTGTGTATCCAGGAGTCAAGATGGATGGATAGTACAGCAAAGTCACTTGGCTTGGTATCTAGAGTCTACTGTCTGTGGGGTGGGGGTAGACTGGAAAAGGTGTGGGAATTGTGGTGAAGGAGAGTCTTCAGAAAACAGTCAGGGATATCATCAGCATTAATGATAGATTCATGGCAATTAGACTCCAGTGAAAAGACAGTGCAGTATCCAAAATCTCAAACCATGCCCCACATCAGGATTCTGATAGCGAGCAAAACAGTTGCATGATATGCTACATAAAACAGGACAGCATTAATTGGCATTGATAATGGAGGACCTGAATATTCATACATGGAAAGAAAGAACAAGATATGAAACTGCCCTGGTCCACATGAGTGGGGCAACAGAAATAAAGAAGGAGAGGCCATTTTAGACTTCTATTTGGCAAATAGCTAGATGCTAGCTAACACATGGTTCACCAAGAGAAACATTCAGAAAATCACGTACAACACTAACCACATGCAACTTGGATTGATGTTCTCCTAGTAAGAAAATGGCTTTGGGGTACAGCCAGAGATTGTAAATTCCTCCTCAGTGTGAAACAGTAAGCCCATGATATAAAGCACTGGTAACTACAATCAGCTGTTAGCAGTAGCCAGATAAAGTTCTAATGTCCACAGAGATGAAGCTGATGACCAGGAAGTTAACAGGAGTGAAAGCATCGAGGAAATACTCGGGTCTGTAGCACCTCAGGAAGAAGAGGAAATAAGTGGCATTGAAAAAGAATAGAAGCATTCAAACAGTATGCATAGGGACTAGAGAAAAGATATGTGGCAGAGCCATGTATGGAATTAATGTACATAAGGAAATTGTGGGTCAAATGCAGAAGTCTAGGAAGTAATCATGGGAAAGAAGGAGTGCAAGAAAAAGTGGGAAATAGAAAAGATGGAACAGGCTATGAAGGAATACTGGTTGGCTAATAAGGAGGCTAAAACAGCAGTTGCAATACCAAAGAACAAGACATCAGAGCTCCATTACCAGCTTCTGAAACTGACATGCAAATGATACAAAGAAACCGTATCAGGCTGAAAGGCAAAGACAGAAAGATAAAGAATATAGTCATAGTGTACCAACACCTTTTCCCAACGGTTCTTGGAATTCATAAATTCCAATGCCCTGGATCAACTAATCCATAGTCCCACCAGGGGCTCCAATATCCTAGACCTGGTCATTACCAACATGGGAAATTGATGCTCCACACCTATGGTCACCCCCTCGTTGGTCAGATCAAACCATAAGCTAATCACTATTAACATCCACATCCCACTCCCACCCCCCCAGTAAGGAAACCTCCATAAAAAACTTCTCCTAAGCCAACTTCATGCTACTCAAGTCAGAAGTTACAAACTTCATGACACCCATGCAGACAGGAACTGAAAGTTCGACTGCTGAGTCCTACACTAAGGCACTGTATGAGCAGATCCCCTCATGCATGAATTGTGCCATCCAAAAGAGAACCAAGATGCTCTCCTCCAAAAAAAAGAAGCCAATCTGGTGGTCCCCTGCCATAAACAAACTTTACAACAAAAGGAAGAAACTGTTGTAGAAAAGAGGAAAATCCCAGGATGCAAAAAATCCCTTACCAGCCTTAGTAAGAAGCTGAGATCCCTCATAAAATCCTCCAAAGCTAGTTACGAAAATAAAATTGCCAAAGATTCCAAAGACAACCACAAGGCATTCTATAACTATGTCAAGAATCTAAATGGCAATGCTCAGATCTGCTCTGAGCTACAACAGAATGGCATTAAATATACTGATCCCAAAGATATTGCCAGTATCCTAACAGATCGATTCAGTGCCAACTTCACCCCCCTCTCACCCCCTAAATGGCCCATCTCAATACCGGAAGATTGCCAAATTCCAGTAATAATGGCCACACAGGTAAAAAACGCATTCTCGAAAACAAAGAATACAGCATCCATGGGACCAGATGACATCCTGGGCTGTGTACTACATGAACTACAAAATGAATTGGCACCTCACCTAAGTGTCATGTTTAATCATACCCTCACCTCAGGCTTCATGCCCACTGAGTGGCGCACAGCTACAGTTATCCCTCTCCACAAAGGGGGATCCACCTTGGATCCCAGGAACTACCACCCCGTCAGACTGATGAGCCTGATCTGCAAGGCCATGGAAAGTATTATCATGGACCTTATAAACAAAGACATTGGCAACCTTAAAACACTGGACCCCACCCAGTTTGGGTTTGTGAAGGGCCGATCTTGTCTCCTGAACCTGATTGACTTCTTTGCATCAGTCTCCAGAGCCATGGATGAGGGTAAGGCAGTCCACACAGCCTATTTGGACCTCATCAAGGCCTTCAACACCATCCCCCACTCTGGAATCATAAATAAACTTACTAAGCTGAGCATTAATCCCTACGTCACTCAATGATTTGCCAGCTGGCTTACTGACAGAACCCACACTATAAAAGTAGCCGACTCCAAATCCAGCTCCAGACAAGTGACATGTGGAGTACTTCAGGGTTCAGTTCTGGGACCTCGCTTGTTTGGCATCTACTTCTCTGAAGTACAGGGCAACACTAAGGGACTCTGGCTAACAATGTTCGCAGATGACTGCAAACTGGGAGCCATTATTGAATCCCCAAATGATGTGGATACTCTATAAAAGGGCCTTACAGAAACAGATGCTTGGTTCCAGAGCCATGGGCTCAAGCTCAATGCCAAGAAATGTATAGTTATCCCCTTTGGGAAAAAACATGTAGCCGTGAATTACCACATAGGTGGCAGTACACTAAACACCGAAGGTGTGATAAGAGACTTAGGGACACAGGTGGACAGTGGTCACACCTTCAATAACCACATCACCACAACAGTCAGGAAATCCTTCTATGTGGCACACCTCATCACTAAGGGCTTTTCATCCAGATAAAAGGAGGTCATTGTCCCACTGTACTAATCCCTCATTAGACCCCATTATAGAATACAATGCCCCATTTGGTATGTACCTCTCAAGACATCTGCAACAACTGGAAAGGCCGCAGAAATACCTCACTAAAAGAATCACAGGCCTAAAGCAGATGCCCTATGCTGAATGCCTAGCAGATGCCCTATGCTGAATGCCTTAAAAAACTCCAGCTATACTCTGTCGCATATCATCTACTCCGAGGTGATCTCTGCTTAACATACAAGGCCATGTCAAACCCAGAGCTGTTGGACATGCTACACTTAAAGAAATCCCAATCCCTCAGAGACACATGCTCCAGGGATCTAAACCTTGTCATCACAATAAACAAAACATGCTGGAGGGATAGGTTCCTGACCCAGAGACTCCCCAGACTCTGGAATAGACTGCCCATACATGTCAAGCAGAGTGCCTCTTTGGCCCTCTTCAAAAGGAACTTTGATGATTGGATGGGAGATAGGAAATTCATCCTGGGGATCATGTCAGTTGTCCTGCTAGACAGGGGTCCAGGGAAGTAAATAGTGTGGGAAGAAATAGCCAGGGAATTGTTATGGCTAGGCTTGTATAGGCCCTAGGGCCAATAGCCTAGTACCAACCTATGAACCTATCAGACACTATTCCTAAGGGATGCCAGCAACAGCCTGCTTACTAGCCTACAGGACATCAAAGACAGATGGAAGAAATACTTCCAGAACCTTCTAAATGCAGAAAATGCTACATAAGCTGAATGGTTCCAGACACAGCCTATGAGGAAAGAGGAAGAGGAGCCCACCCTAGAAAAAGGAAGAACTACAGTAAGGAAAACAAAGGCAGAGAAAGCAGCACGCTCTGGTGAGATCATGTCATATATGATGAAAATTTGGGGTGAGTTAGAGGAGAAATGGCTCCTATGGAGAGAAAGGTATATTCCAGATGTATGAAGAATAAGCATTCCAGAGTCAGTTTGTACAAAGATCAAAGAGGAGAATCACAACTGTGGGCAGTATAGCGGTACCAAACTCCTCCCACATTGCATGGAAGTACTGGAGATGGTGATTGATAAAAGAACATGCAGAGTTGTAGTATGCATGATGAGAAATGAGAAGATAAATTTCAGGTCAGGCTGCAGTACAACTGAACCAATGTTTGCAGTGAGACATATAGTTGAGAAAAAGCTAGAGATGAGGAAAGAGCCCAAATGCATAATCCTAGATTTGGAAAAAGCCTATGACAAGGTTCCAAGAAAGCTGATCTGGGCAATCTTGCAATGGTTCAGTGTGCCTGAGACACCAATAGAATTAATGCAGGCTATACAGAAAGTCTCAAAGATACAAGTACAAACAGTGTTAAGATTTATAGAGGAGTTTCCCAGTGGGAGCAGTTGTGCATTAGGGTTCATTTCTGAGCCCAGTGCTGTTCATGCTGATGGACTACATTAGCAAACAGGTTGGAGAGGACAGATTAACAAAGCTGTTATGTGCAGATGATGTACCATTACAGGCAGTCTCTGAACAAGAACTTATGCGAATCGAATACAAAACTGAAGGTACATGAGATGGAACTGAGTACAGACAAGATAGTTGCAATGACAGCAAAAGGGGGAAATCAAAAGAAGCTGAAAATTGACATGGAAGGGAAAAAGTGGAACAGATGAACAGTTTCAAGTATCTGGGAGGGGTGGCAAAGGAGAATGGAAGTCTGAATGAGGAGGTCAAAGCTAGAATCAGAGGGGCTGAAACCAGTTGGCACAGGGTGTTAGGGATCAGTGTGTGACAGAAGAATTTCAAATAAGCTGAAAAGTAAGGTGTACAAAACAGTGGTATGAACAGCAGTACTGTACAGAAACCTGAGTAGTGAAGGCAGATCAGTTGAGGAAGCTGGAGGTAGTGGAGATGAAGTGCATGAAATGGATGGCAGGTTGCACACTGTGAGACCGAAAAAGAAATTAGGACAAAGTACCTCCAATTTTAGAAACAGTCAATGAGAGTAGATTGTAGTGGTTTTAGCACATGTGCAGCAAAGCAGAGGATAATCTGGTGAAGAAGGTTTTGGGAAATACCAGGAAAGAGAAAAGAAGAAACAATGGCAGCCAGCAAAGAGAATAGTGGGTTGCATGAGAGAAGACCTCTGACAGTCAGACATGGTAGAAGTAGGAAAGTGGCACTAAATTGAGAAAGATGCTGAAAGTTGATACAACACCCAGACCTCATATATAAAACGGGAAAAAGAGGTTGTTGATGATAATGGTGTAGGGATTTATGTTTAAGGTCATTGTTTTAAAAACAATTCCATCATGCAGTAAATTATCAAATGCCTTGGCAAGATCAAGTTAAGCAGCAGAGATGGTTTAACGACAGTCAGCTGTTTGTGTGACCATCTGAAAGATCCTGGCAAGATTCATCAGCATGACCTGCTCATTCAAAGCCAATTTGCAATAGTTCTAATGTGGTAAGGTTATTGATGGCTTTATAGACAAGAGTTGTAAGGCCGATGGGTCTATAATTCCAGGAGTCAATGATGGACACCCTCTTATGGATTGATGTTACTACAGCAGTGCCCCAAGAGTCATGGACATAACCTCTAGCAAAGATTAGGTCTGTATTTATTTATTTATTTCAGTTTGGTTATTGGGGTAGAGCTCTGATCAGTTCTGATCAATTTCAGTTTCACCCTGGGATCAAGAGCTGACCAGACGTACAAAAGTGACCAGAGTATAACAGCACAGAAAAGCACTACAATGGAAAAGTACTGCATAGGATCAACCAAATGCGTTACCTTTCAATATGCACAAAAGTTCTGAAATACTTTAGAAACTAGAGTAGAATAAATTAAAATATAACAAAGGATTAAAGAATCTCAGTGGTTGGAGTGAAAAAGAGTTACAGTATGAAGAACAGTTGAAGTAGAGTTAAGTAATGTGACCTGAAGGGGTAACAGGTTCATTCTACTTGTTTAATAAAATGTGATTTTACTAGAGAACAGAACTTGAAATAAGAGGATTCATGTTTAATTTTAGGTGGGAGGGACTCCCACTGTTTGGGTCTGAAAATTAAGAATGCATAGACAGAGATATGTAGCTTGGTTTGTGGGGTTTGTGTTTTAGAGCCTGAATGGTTCAATATTCTAATGATGTATATGTGATGTGTCTTATTAGTTTTGAGGTTAAGGAGGGACAGTATATTCATGTAGTAGCTTGAACAGCTAATATTCTAGTAGCTCAAAGCAGAAATAAGAATAATTTCTTAGTTTTTTAATATAACTGAAGAAGGACTTGTAGCTGTTCCTTTGCTTCATTTGCTATTGTTATTATTCAAAATACTGTGTTGTGTAAATTTAAAATATATATGCTATTAAATTCAAATACTGGGGGATCTGTTCAGTTTGGTGTTCCAAAAGGATTGCACTGCTGCAAAAAGAGGTTACTTTGTGAAAAAGCCATGTGGTCTCTACATTTTAGAAAATATAATAATTTCTTTAGAAAGTTCAGTCATGTCAGAAAAAAAGTCATAGCCAGGGAGTATGGACATGCTGTTTTAAGTATAATAACATTTTACAGGGATTCATTAGCAGTTCTTTGACTTTTGTATTAAAGCTTAACATTTTGCTCCATTTGGGATTACTCAACTAATTAAATGGTGAGGAAATTAAATGAAATGTCCCATCATAGTCCAGAATACTGGACGCCTTCATGTGAGAACAACAGATACCATATGTGATCTTCACCAAAGGACCAAAACCAGTTTGAAACTTTTATGTGGCAACCTGACTACAACAATGAAAAGTGAGGAAACAGTGAATGATAATAGGAAATACATCAATAAAATGTATTAATTCTCTGATTATGGCCATTAGTAGATACTTTGCAGTATTATTTGATTGTTTAAAATATATCTCTATATATATATATATATATATATATATATATATATATATATATATATATATATATATATATATATATATATATATATATATATATATATATATATATATATATGAAGCAGATGAAACTAACTGTTGAACAGGAAATGAAGATCAACTTATGATCACACTGTTATGGAAAAAATCTTAGTTTGTAAGATTTTGAGTTCACTGGTTGGCCTAATGGTTGATGTGTTTGCCTTACAAATACAAAGAGCAGGGTTGAGTCTCATAGGTTCATAGGTTCATAGGTTGGTACTAGGCTAGCTGCCCTAGGGCATTTATAAGCCTAGCCAGAGTGTGTTTGGCTTTCACCACCCTTTTAGATTAGTTGACTGTGCCTCTGTATAGTAGGTCACAGAAGATAGCCATTTTAAGATTAGTTTACTGTTCCTCTGTCTAGTAGGGACACAGAAGAGATCCCAGGGTTAAACCTACGATCTCCCATCCACTCGTCAAGATTTCTCTTGAAGAGGGTCATTGAGGGGCTCTGCCTAACATGGATTGGGATTCTGATCCAGAGTAAGGGGAGCCTCTGGGATATGAATCTGTCCCTCCAGCCTGTCCTATTTATTTCTGTGCTGAGGTTTAAGTCCCTGGAGCATGTAGCTCTAAGGGATTTGGATTTCCTGAGGTGGAGCATGTCTATTAATTCTGGTTTGGATATGGCTGTATAAGTCAGGCACAGATCGCCTCTGAGTAGGCAGTAAGCAACTGAGTAGAGCTGGAGTTTCTTTAGTCTAACTGCATAGGACATCTGTTTGAGTCCCTTGATCCTCTTGGTGAGGTACTTTTGGGGTCTTTCCAGTTGATGCAGGTGTCAGGTAAGGTACATCCCAAATGGGGCATTGTATTCAATTATGGGCCTGTTGAGTGATGAGTAGAGGGGCACAATGACCTCTCTTGATCTAAATGAGAACCCTTTCGTGATAAGGTGGGCTATATAGAAGGTCTTTCTAACCACTTTGGCAACGTGATTGTCAAAGGAGAGATTGCTATCTACTTGAGTCCCCAAATCCCTAATTACTTCTTCCGTACTTAATGGATTACCACCTATGTGGTAATTTGTGGGCACTTTGTTTTTCCCAAAGGGGATGACTATGCACTTTTTGGCATTTAGTTTTAGGCCATGGCTCTGGCACCAGTTATCCATCTCTGTGAGACCCTTTTGGAGGATGCTTGTGTCAGTCAGTGAGTCAGTTATGGCACCCAGTTTGCCGTCATCTGCGAACTTGGTCAGTCATAGTCCTCCCGTGTTAGCCTGTACCTCAGTGAAATACATACCGAACAAGTGAGGTCCCAGAACTGAGCCTTGTGGCACGCCACTTGTAACTGGTTTAGAGTCTGACATGGCACCTGCAATTCTGACCATGTGGGTTCTATCCCTGAGTCAGTTTGCAACCCATCTTGTGACATAGGAGTTGATATTTAAGCTGGTGAGCTTATTTATGATGCCCGGTGGGGTATTGTGTCGAAGGCTTTTGCGAGGTCCAGGTAGGCTGTGTAGACTACCTTCCCTTTATCTATGACCTTGGTGACTGTTTCAAAGAAGTCGACCAGGTTCAAGAGGCAAGATCTGCCCTTAACAAAGCCAAATTGGGTAGGATCCAGTGTTTGGAGGTTCCCAATGTCTTTGTTTATGAGTTCCATGATGATACGCTCCATAGCTTTGCAGACCAGGCTAGTCAGGCTTATAGGGCGATAGTTTCCGGGGTCCGTTGTGGCACCACCTTTGTAGTAAGGCTGATATTGAACAGTGACTTTATGTGAGGGTTCAGTTCTTCTTGGAGCTCATGTAAGACGCAGCCCGGGACACTGTCCGGTCCCATTGATGCTGTGTTTTTTGCTTTGGAGAGGGCAGCTCTCACCTGTGCATCTGTGATTTCAGGGAGGCTACACTCTGTTGGGATAGACATTTGCTCTTTTGGGGGGAAGGGGGTGAGAAGTTTGCACTGAACCTGTCTGCCAGGATGTTGGCAATGTCTGTGGGTTCAGTGTATTTTTTGTCATTTTGCACTAACTCAGAGCATATCTGGGAGTTGCCACCCAGGTTCCTGACATAACTAAAGAAGGCCTTGTGATTATCTTTAGCGTCTTGTGCAATTTTTCTTTCAAAGCTGGCCTTAGATAATTTTATGAAGGATCGTAGTTCCTTGCTAGTACTGATCAGAGATGCCTTCCCTTTTTGGGATTTTGCTCTATCATGTAGTAGCTTCCTCCTTCTGTTGTATAGCTTATTTATGGCTGGGGTCCACCAGACAGGTCTCTTGCATTTGGAGGAGTGAGTCTTGGTTTTATTTACAAGGGATAATTGGCTAGGCTTAAAATGGCTTACAAGGGCAGTTAGCCTAGTACTAATCTATGAACCTATCTATGAACTAATCCAGTGTTCAGACCTTAAGGTCATCCAGAAACTCACAAAAGTTCACTTCTGCGATTGTGTTTAACAGGGAATGGAGAAAGTTGGCCAACATCAAGAAATGTCCTATCCCCCACCGTAGTGCGATCTTGGAGTTGGAATATATAAGTAGGGGTGGTGTGGGGGATGCAGCCCCTGTGGGTTTTATATGCTGCAGTGTATGTTGCATTGGAATGTTGGACAACTTTCTCCTTTCCCTGTGAAACACATTCATTGATGTGAACATTCGTTTAACGGAACTTTCACTGTTTTTTGTTCGTTGAAGAGCAGCTCGCTGAATTGCGATTTCGATGAACTGATATAGACCCATTTTATTAATCAAAGTTGTTTTTACTGTCTTTGATATTTTCCTTGCCTTCCTTTCAGTTCACAGGAATTTGGCATTTCATTGTATTCTATTACTTCAGGTTATCAGTGTCGTGGGAAGTCATCATTTTGATTTCACTGGTATTCCTTTTTACTAATATTCTGTCTTATGTAACATATCTGGAAATTTAAAAAAAAACAGAGATGAGAAACAAAATGGAAAAGAAAAATGTTGTACCTATTGGTGGCCAGACAAAGTCAAAGCTAGTGATTTATTTTGATCTAGTGAATAATTAAGAGGAACTGTTGTATATTATACTAAACTAGCTAGATAACATTACAATGATGTATTCAGCCTAATGGAGCTCTCTGTTGTTTCATAAAAATGTCAAAAAGGAATATTTACTGGAGAACTGCATGCATTTTCATTAAAGGACATTTCAGAATCCAAGCTTACATTTACTAGTTTGCTGATTTTATTATTTATAGTGCATATGCACTTATGTTTAAAAGAGATAAAACATTGCACTTTTCTAAACATTAAGCTAGCCAGAGTACTACTATCTACCTCTGACCGACATACTTGAACATTCTAGCAAAACTAGTAACATCTTAGTCTATTAGCCCAGTGTTAAACAATTCCCACTAAGTGCAGCACAATGCCAACATGAACATATTTAAAATTATGATTTTAATAATTTATGTCTGTCTTAATATTTGATTAAAATTTTATTACAATTTCTCAAATTAATTTCATGAATGAATGCACCTCTACTTAAGGTGGGTTGATCAAAATATATGCTTTGCATAAGTATGAATTTAATAACAAGCAGTGCATTTGTTACATATTCATATGCTTAAAGAGTGACATTTTGTTGTATCTTCTCTACCAGGCAGTATAACTGTAAAGAGCTTTAAGAGGATAGAACAGTGTAACAGCATATTTTGACCCTTCTAGTGACTCTCTGGATACCGATCACTTAAAAATCTAAGACATTCCTGATGACATGTTTAACATAATAATAGTAACAGTAGTTCTGCAGTGAACTATCGGATAAATAAGTCAACTCATATAATATAACATAATATTGCTATACTGATGTTTTATGATTCATATAATGGCTCTGAAAATGGTTGCAAAGGTTAGAATGCATTATTTAACCTTTCTAAGTAGAAATACATACATTATTTGTAATTGCATATCTAGCAGACTCTATTACCATACTGTTCAGGCAAATTACAATTCTATGTTAAATCAGAACAAAGAAATCCTTCACAGGCAATTTGGTTTACCATTAGAGATACAAAAGGTTTTATACTATAACATGCAACAATCTGGTGATTACTTTGCATTCCTGTAGTGATTTATAACGTGTTTACTTCCAGTGGATTGCAATCCCAGAATTCTAGATAACTGCATTCATTAATAGACTCTGTGGACCAAAATGAGTTTCTGGACAGTACATAAGCAAGGATTTTGTCCTGGAATGATAAATGAGAGATGTTTCATGTTATGTGCTCATTAATGGATTGAGATATGGAGATAATTGGTGTTGTTTATTTCAGGCATTGTCCAACAACATGACACATAATAAGCTGTCCTGCAGCAGTGACAGTTCACAGAAAAATTGACTTTTGATACCAGTCTACAATTCCATGGTCCATCTAATATCTGCATTGCTTATGGCAAAAGTTAAATGTCTTAGTCGTGTAAAAACACATCCTCTACCAAGTCCATTAGGATGGACATTTCCTTCCCCTATGCAGTAGTGTTGGTATCTGCTAGCATTCTTGATCCATCTCCCCTTTTAAAATGACATTTTTTGGTCAGCCAAAGCCTTTCATTTGAAATCACATGTATTTAAGGTTTAATCTGAAATGACCACCTGCTACCAGAAGGGTATGTACTGTTTTTCTTCTCCATCTTTTTTAAAAATAACGTCCATTAGGAATTTAGGAATTACATGGAGATAACATATCAGTCTAACATGGCACCATTCTTCAGGACTATGCATTTTAAACTTCTTTAAACTCTCTTTCTATGGTTTCTGCTGCTGACTCTGTATCATCATTATCATCATCATCATCATCATTATTATTATTATTATTATTATTATTAACATTATCCCAACTGTCTAAATTTAATGATACATTACAATGATTAATCTCTAGAACTCTCCACGTGAGGTAAAAAGTAATCTGTAGTTTATAAAAAATGGTTTTCATTTTTTTACTAATGCCATACTATACTATCATGACATTAATCTATTAATTTATTACTGATGACATACTGTTCAATGACCACATTAACCTACCAAGTGTTTTCGTTACTTTCATGCACGTCTGTCAATTACTTAGTATAAATGCAATTCACTTCCTTTAATTTTGTTAGTATAATCTTACACCTTATAAAAATAATGTTTTACAACAGGTATGAAAACTTCTCACATCTCTTCTTATCCCTTTTTGCATTTTACTTTCATCAACCATGTAAAGCAATTTATTGTTAAGAGGGCATATCCAACCTTTCCCTTTCAGGTCTTGTAGGTCATATTTAAAATTATGGTAAAGGATAATGCCAAGTACTAGCCTCCAGTATTAACTGACATAAATACTATCTTTTTATGTAAAATAAAAATTTACTATAATTCTTTATGTTTTATTATCTAGCCTATGCTTGGCCTGTTCTGCATCTTTAGGACCTTCTGTATATTTGCAAACCATTAATGTGATATCTTGTCAACTGTGTATCATGGAAATTATCTATTTCTTTTTTAAAGTCATGGTTACCTAATTGAATAATTTTATTAATGCTGATAGAACATTCCTGTTGTGAAAACATGGTACCTTGTTTCATTTGCTATCATGCATATCTATATGTGGATATGCATATGTGTATATATATATATATATATATATATATATATATATATATATATATATATATATATATATATATATATAAAATATGGGATCCATTCGGTTGGTCGAAGTTTCAGTACTTTGAAACTCAGTTGTGCGAGACCACTTGGTCGAAGTACTGAAACTTCGAAAACTGACTACGGAGATCACAATACAAAGCAGAATGGGAATATTCTCTTTTCCTTGCTGTAGTGTGATCTCGGAGTTGGTATATTTAAGTAGGGGTGTGGGGGGGTACAGCCCTCCACATGTGAGGTGCAGGGGGGCTTTTCTTTTTCGAATAAGTGAAATTTCATTGAAGAAAAGTATATTCATATAATACATATTCTTAAACCCTTTCCTAAAGCATCAGTTCTATGATTATCTGTACATCTGAAGCAGAAGCATAGCTAGGATGGGGAAAATGAGATAGCTGTCCAATGTACAAGATTTTGGTGGGGTGTAATCTGCAGTTGTTTATGGGGTGGCATTCGGAATTGAATGTCATTACTGTATTTCTGGTTAAGGATGACATGCTTCATCTGTGATATTCTAACTGTAACAACAACTGACTGCAAACACAGATAAAACAAAAACACTTGGTTGAGAAAACCACTTTATGAAAAGCAAAGCTTTCGGGTAGAACCCTTCTTCAATACTAATACATACAATACAAAATCTCACAGTTTAAATACAGGTCGACTGTCACATGACCAGCAGCCCAAAAAAATCATGTGACAACACCATTAAAATCACAAAAGTGATAACATAATAGCATAGTAAATACAAATATAAAAATATCTTATACTAAAATACATATTAAAACACACTTTGGAAGCACATTGAAAACATTAAAAAATTAAGAAATATATCATAGTTTAGTATGCTGTAGTCTAACTAATATAGGTTTAAGGCTAACCATATTATTTAAACCTGGAGGGGAGTCAGAGGCAAGCCTAAGGATCCATTCATATTCTTTAATCTCCAGATTATAATAATAATATTTTAATATAATAATTTAAACTTAAATTCAGTTAGATATGTTACTTCTTTTAATGTAAGGACGAGTCATATCAAACAGATTATTCAGAGAAATTGGGTCATCCTTATGGCATCAGCTGAGATCAAGGTTATATTAGGTGACAAACCATCCTTCGCACATAGAAATATAAAGACCTTAAAAAGTATGTTATGCTATAAGGATTTCAGCAGACCCTTGTCTCTATCCATCTCAGCTAACCCTGGTACATTTAAGTGCATGTTGCGCTGATATTATTCATAATGATAGTAGTGTATTCGAACATCCTGTTAGTGGTAAAGTCTATAGATTTAAGTATCTGTAACTTGTAATTCATCCTTTGTGGTCTACTTAGCTACTTGTGTCTCGTGTTCTTTTTATGTAGGGAAGACCACCCGTAAATTAAAAGAGCGCATTACTGAACATAAATCGGAAATTAGGAAGTGTTATGATAGAAATGTGCTGTACAAACATATATTTGCTTGTGGTAGTGAGCATAGGTTTGTGTTTAGGGCTATTGATGCTATCTACCCCACGCTTAGAGGTGGTGATAGCAACAACCATCTGGAGATTAAGGAATATGAATGGATCCTTAGGCTTGCCTCTTACTCCCCTCCAGGTTTAAATAATATGGTTAGCCTTAAACCTATATTGGTTAGACTACAGCATACTAAACTATGATATATTTCTTAATTTTTTAATGTTTTCAATGTGCTTCCAAAGTGTGTTTTAACATGTATTTTAGTATAAGATATTTTTATATTTGTATTTACTATACTATTATGTTATCACTTTTGTGATTTTAATGGTGTTGTCACATGATTTTTTTGGGCTGCTGGTCATGTGACTGTCGACCTGTATTTAAACTGTGAGATTTTGTATTGTATGTATTAGTATTGAAGAAGGGTTCTACCCGAAAGCTTTGCTTTTCATAAAGTGGTTTTCTCAACCAAGTGTTTTTGTTATATTCTAACTGTAACAATCCCTCCATTACCCTTGTGGCAGTAGACTTTTATTTGGTCCTCAAACTGAAGAGACCCTTTTTTCCTCCTTATTATAGGGTTGTGTCACACCACAATGCCAGATGGGTTAACTCACTAGGTGCCAGATCAGTTTGCTATGGCTATACCATGCCGTGAAGTCAAGCTGACAGGTCAGTAGTTTCTAGGGTTTTGCATTCTTCTCACTCTTGTGTCGTGAAATTGCACTTGCTTTTTCCTTTTAATAGGACCCTTATCTTATTAACATGATTTTCTAAATGAATTAGTGTATTACCAGTTTCCAATTCATTTTTCCATGAGTTCTACAGTGAATCTTTTCAAGTAGAATCCACTTCTGCTTGGAAAGTATATACTCCACGTATACACTTTTTCAACTTCTTTTAGGATACATTCTTAAAATAAAAATTACTTGTATCAAAACCTAAACCTGTACATCACTGCTAGATACCCTTCGTCATCTTTGTACAGATTAAATAAAATATTTAATACGCAGTTCTGCACTTTCATTATCTTTCTTCTGCCTAGACCTGTTCATATTACTGCTGACTTCAGCTTTTGGCTTTTTATTCCCCTATGCAAATTAAAATGGACCGATCTATCTGCTTGATTCAACTGCACTTCCTTCTGGTTGAGGTTTTACATTTCTTAAGGCTTTATTGGGTTCTGGCTGTTTTAACAGGTTAGCTTTCCTGCTTCTGCCTTTGGTGTTTCCTTAATTTTTTTTAAATGTTGATTTTTTTTTTCTACATGATGAAAACCACCACTGGTTTCTACCCAATACAGTATTTTTTTAAACAAGTTAGCAAGACTTATTGATTCACTTTGGCTTTCAAAGGGCAAAGAAGAATGTGATTATATTAGAAAGAAACATTAGTAACATATTAGTGTAAAAACTGGATCGTATGAAAATACATACAGGAAATATTGACAAAAAAAATATGAAAAATTGCTGAAATATTGAAGAAAAGACTAAATGATATTATTCTGTAAAACCACTGCCAGGAAGCCAGTAACATTTTATTACAAGTAGAACAATGTGCATTAGTTGGGATAAACCACTCAGCTATCAGTGGGAGCTGCTATATTTCTTTCTGGTTTCCCTCAGTTTGATCGAATGTCCATTTGGTCACCAACTGATAGGTGTGGTGCTTAATATCGAATTGTATATATTTGTGTGCAAGTTGTGTATTTTAAGATTAAGGTCAGGGTTAGGTAAGCGGGCAAATGTAGTGTTGTTATTGTGTGTTTGTGAGTGTTTTGTGTTGTGGCAGTGTTACAAAAGGTTTTTATTAAGTTATGGTGTAGGGTTAGGGTTGGGGAATAGGGAGTGTTAGGGTTGGGTTTAGCATCCGATAGTACAGTGGCATGGGGGGAGCCCTAACCCTAATACTGCCCCTTCATCAATTTTAACCCTACACCTTCACTTAATAAAAATCTTTCCATAACACTTCCACTATTCAAACAATTTTGAGGCTAGTGTTATGGGGGAAGGTGGCTCGTGTGAAGTTTGGGAGAGGAAATGTTTTTTCTTTCTTGATCTTTTGTTTGTTTGATGTTTAGGGTGTTCATTCTTGTGTATGACTGAACTTGTTAATGGTAGTTTTTAATCACAACATTAAGGACATTCAGTCATATAGAGGATAATCTGTTCAGTCATATAGAGGATAATCTATCTTCTATATATAGATTGATAAGAATGCATTAGTTAAAGGCATTTTGACAGTGCAGTCTAGCACATTATACAGAATTTCTTTCAGCAGTAGGTATCTGACTTAATTTCAAGATATGGAATGCAAGACATAAATCGACCATATCCATTCAATTGGCATTACAACAGAAGTAGAAAGGCTGAAAACCTAATGGTCATCAGGCTATACTGTCAGCTTCAGGGTTACATTGCTTTCTGGTCAATCATTTGGATTTCCCAAAGGAGAATTGAAAGGTATCACTTTTATTTCTATATTGACGTTAAGCCATGCTACAAAGAGTATGCCTGGGGCATATTGTTCCCTCCCTCGACATGTGTTGTGCTTCAAAACATGATTTTTTTTGAAGTGCCATTAAGACATGTTATACACAGCATCCTTTGGTGGCTAGTGTTCTCTTCTGACAGATGGATAGTCATTGCAGGAGTTTAGAATGGCAGACAGTATCAAAAGCTTAGGATATGCTGAGGAATAGTTATGAGACAAGATTACTAGAATCCATAATCCCCTTATTTACAGTATCCATAAAGGATAATGCAGCAGTTGTAGTACAGTGGAAAATTAGAAGTCATGTTGAGTAAAGGTTAACAGCTGATTGAAAAGGAGATGGCAATAAAGCTGTTCATGTAGACATTTTTCTAAAAGTTTGGGAGAGGGGACAAAATGTCAATGGGATGAATGTTAGATACATTGGTAAAATTGCTTCTTTATACAGAGTAATAAGATTGGGACATAAGATTCAAGAAAAGCTCTATTGATAAGGATACTAAATGGATGGGCTATGGCCTCTGCAGCTAATCTGAGGTATTCAAGGGAAAATTATCTGCAGATGTAGAACAGGGTCTGATCTTGAGTATACATTTTTATGAAGGTAGTGGGAACAGGGAATAAAGTAAAGGAGAGAGAATTAGTAAAGTTAACATGACTGGATTCTAGTAGGATACAGGAAGGATGAGAATAGTTAATCATGCTGAAAGAAGAAAGTGTGGTAGGAAAGGGGTTAGAAGTATTTTGCCAGGAAGAGGAGAATGAGTGTGTGAACTCAGGCTTAAGTTGGTGATACATTCAATAGTATTGAATATGCTTGCTGTTCGATGGGGGAGCTTTTATAAGATGGGCTGTGATCTTATTTAGATTCTGGGTTAAGCATTAAAGTTATGAAAACCAGAATCATTTAGAATTATTTTATGATTGGTTTCTAGATGTGTATAAAATAGTTTTTTTGTCCTTAAGTGCTTGCTTTTAACCTGGTCATAGAGTTGTCTGAAAGACTGTATTTTTGTGTTGGTTATATGCTTTATCATTCCCTTCCGTACCTTGTCCCTGTCTGTCATATGCTGTTTGCCATGTAGAATGACTGGATATGATTCTTTTTGTACCAGGTGTAAATAAACTATTAAGGATGCTAAAAAATATAGACTTGAAATGACTGACAGCTTCATCTAAAGGCAGTGTTTTTAATGTGGACCAGTTTGTGGCTTTTGATGAATCAATGAATGACCTCTGGTTAAATTCTGAAAGATTGATGGTGGGATTCATTAAAGAAAAATCTATGTGCAGGAATAATGTAGCTGCTCCTGCAAGGATTATGGCCGCTGAGTGATTCAGGAAACAGCCGATCTGACGTGCACAAGCCTGCCGACACTGTTCCTGCACGGAAAGCCATGCAGAATGCTAATTACCTCATTTGCTGGGGAAAACCATGCAAATGAGGGGTATTAGTGATTCAGGAAGCAGACAGGCATTCGTGCAGGAACAGTGCTAGTTGCAGAAATGTGTTTTGTTACTAACTGAATACATTTTTGCAAATAACAAAACTGAGGCATGACAGCTCAAATAAAAGCATGTATTATAAACATTAGGCATGCCAATGGCCAAATATATGGCCATTGGCATGGGAAAGTGATTAATTTAATAAAAAATCAAAGTAATTTGTTTTGGACAGTGGCGTGCAAATGGGACTGGGCCGAAAATAACAAAAAAAAAATTAAAACTCAATTTTAGGGGAAATCTGCACTTTGCTATGATAGTCAGTTGCATGCAGAATCAAAACATTACCAGGGAACACTGGTTGTCAAGGGGAAAGGCTCTGTGTCAGAGCAGTTACTATGGACTAAGGCAGTGGGCTATGCAAATGAGGGGAGATTTACTGAATCACAAAATATTCTAAGTCCACACACTGCACTTAACCGTGTAGGTGCTAGAACAGGATAGTGTAGGCTGGAGTATCAGCTAACATGAAAAGGGGGTGTGTCATGCTTGCTGTAAGCACATTGGAGCTCTGTTGCCCGAGTTTGCTCTTAGCTAAGCACAGTTAAGCAAGGGGGTGTGTCTGAGGCTGTAATGTCTTACTCCTTGAAATGAAGACAGTGTTCGTGTCCAGGAGAAGGCCATTTCTGCTAAAATGTGTTTACCTTAGCTAAACGAGTGTGCGTGACGGGCATTGGGACATAAACAAACAAAAAATAAAGAAAGAAATTAAAAAAAACGGAAATAGCAGCACTGTTTACATTTAGGCAGCAGGTTTGCGAGCCACACCTTAAGGCATAAAAGGGGCAGAAATGGGAAGGGGGAAAAGAAAAGAAAAAGGAAACAGCAAAATACAGGCACTTAAATACAAGTAAGATAGCTGGCAGGTGGAATGTCTCAAAGTCAGCCAATCACACAGGCACCATCTGCAGCACACCAGTATAAACTATGCAAACACCTTCCAGTCTGGTTTTTCCCACAAACTCTGCACCGTAGGTGTACACATACGGAGGGATGTTAACTGACAAAACTAGCAAAAAATGTTAGAGGCTGCTGTCACTTTGATCTCTCTATGTACAAGAGGCCAAGGGCAGAGAGCAGGATAATGCTGACAACCCACTCAGACTGAGGAGGAGAATGTGATGAGTGTTTAGACCCAGGGTAACTACCAGGGGCTACATGATCTGGAGACAGTAGAGCACTACAGTGTGGACAGGGACATACTTCAACAACTCATCGAGCTGTGCTGGCCTCATCTCAGTCCCAGAACCAACAGAGAGGAACCCATCCCAGTGAATACCAAAGTATGTGTAGCCTTAAAAATACTAGCTACAGGTACTTTCCAAAGACAAACTGGGGATATCATGGGGGTCTTGCAGGCATCTGCATCCAGGATACTCCACCAGTTCCTGGATGCCATGCAATCAAATGCTGCTGAGCACATTTACTTCCCCAGCACCCGTGCGGAGAAGACCAGCAATATGTGTCTCTTCCACCTTGTAGCAGACTATCTGGAGGTACTGGATGCCATATACTGCATGTACATCCACATCAAAGCACCACCCGGTGACCAGGGTAGGGTCTACCTAAACTGCAAGGGATTCTACTCCATCAACTACCAGGTCATGTGCAATGCCAAGGGCATTATCATGAATGTGTTGGCAGCCCTGAAAACTATCACGACTCCCACATCTGGCATTCATCACAGCTGTATCAGGCATTTGCCAGTGGGGACATCCCATATGGCCATCTGGTGGGGGTTGCTGGCTATGCACTGGAGCCATGACTAATCACACTCATCAGAAATTCACACACCCACACAAGAACGCCATAATGAGGCACATACACAAACCAGGATCGTTATAGATCATGTGTTTGGGATGCTCAAGTCACGGTTATGCTGTCTTGACATATCCGGTGGAGCCTTGCAGTAATCTCCAGCCAAATGTGCACACATGTTCATAGTATGTGCTATGTTAATCCACAAAATCCGACTAATAACTGTAAGCCAAGGAACTTGTAAATAAAATACAAATTTATTCTTATCGAATGAAGCGCTTTTCGTTGGCACAAATGTGTCAACTTCTTCAGATTCAAAACAGTTTTGTGAAATACACACACCACTTAAAACAACTTACTCTTGTCATGTGATCAGCATCAGCTGGTGTGGCTGTTCTAGAGCCTGCTCATATTTAAAGTGATATTACATATAAAAAGCAGTAATAAAACACATTGTGCACGCTGGTACAACGTTCAACAGACTGATAAAACCTAATCTAAGCTAAGCAGATTAACTACGCTTAGCAGTCAATATCAACTGCTTAATAATAAAGAATAAATCAATTAGTGTTACAGTTAAACAAGTTAAACTTATGGCAATCCTGGTTAAATAACAATCCTAAGAAGTCAGAAATTGTCAACCAACAACTCAGACAAGATTGGTTCTATGCTGTCAGTTAACTCAGTTTCAGTATCTGTCTGTCTAAGATGACATGAATGACAGACCTCGATGCTTTGCCAGAGGTGACCTGCATCTGTCACCCCTGGGCTTCTGGATACTGGCCAAGGCTCTTGCTACCCCTATAGTGCCTTTTTAAGGCTGTTTTCCAAAGACCAAATTACCACCGTAACAACTACAAACAAAAGGCAATCTGAGGGTCATGCCCTTCAGCGCTAGAAGTCTAAATCTCAAAAGGCACTCGCTCGAAGCACTCATTAAAATGGAGAACATCAACATTACTGCTGTAACAGAGACCTGGTTCAAGGCAGCAGAAAACACCATTACACTACCAGGCTATAACTCATTCCACACCTTTCGGCCCCAGAACTTAGACCAAAGCTCCAAAGGCAGTGGTGTTTCCATATTCATAAAGGATGCACTCACCTCCAGACTGGTAGCCTAACATAGTGCATCAAAGATGCTTCAGGTGCAGCTAACATGAGGTAAGAGTGATTCAGGTCATAGCCTACTATAGGTCCCCAACCATGCCCCAAGACTCACACTCCATGTTCCTAAGCACCCTGGATAATATTAGAGTCAAACCTAATACTCTCTTACTAGGCAACTTCAACTACACCAGCATTAACTGGGAAAACTAATCATGTACCAATACACCTGCCCAATGTTTCTGGGAGTTCATTAATTCCAATTCCCAGGACCAGCTCATTCTTACCATCACTAGATGTAGTAACATCCTTGACCTGGTCATTACTAACATGGGAGTCTGTTGCTCTACACCAATAGTCAGCTCCTCCCTGGTTAGAACCGACCAGAAACTAATCACCTTGGAAATCCACAAGCACCCCGCCCACCCTGCAAAGGTAACCACCATGAAAAACTTCTCCAAAACTAACTTTGGGCTTCTAAAAATAGAGGTGGCTAACTTCATGGCACCCATGCAAATAGAGAATAGTTGTATGACTGCAGAATCATACACCAATGCTCTGTATGAACACATACACAAATACATGGATCTCGCCATACCCAGTAGAACCAAGACAGTCTCCTCCAAATAAAAGGAAGCCAATCTGGTGGTCCCCTGCCATAATCAAACTCTACAACAGAAGGAGAAAACTGATACAGAATAAGGTGAAGTCCCAAGACCTGGACAACTCCCTTAGCCTCAACAAAAAGTTCATATGCCTCATCAAATCCTGTAAAGCTAGCTATGAGAACAGAATTACAGCAGATAGTAAAGAAAACCACAAGGCCTTTTATAGTTATGTAAAGAATCTGCATGGCAATACGCAGATTTGATCTGTACTACTGCACAATGGTACTTCCTATACTGTGCTAACAGATATTACCAGTATACTGGCGACAGATTCAGTGCCAACTTTACCCCTCTCTCTCCCACCAAAGGACCAATCACAGTACCAGTAGATTGCCAGGCACCCTGTATTACTGCTGCACAGGTTAAAACATCCCTGTCCAAGGCCAAGAATACAGCTTCTGTGGGACCTGACAATATCCATGGCTGTGTTCTACATGAACTACAGAGTGAACTGGCACCTCATCTGGGTGTCCTGTTCAATCACAGCCTCACCTCAGGCTTTGTCCCTACTGAATGGCGCACTGCTATAGTCATCCTTCTCCACAAAGGAGGAGTTACTACAGACCCTGGGAACTATCGCCACATTAGCCTAATGAGACTGATATGCAAAGCTATGGAATGCATTATCATGGACCTAATAAACAAGGATATAGGGAATCTACAAACTCTGGATCCCACACAGTTTGTTTTTGTGAAGGATAGATCATACCTGCTCAACATGGTCGACTTTTTTGAGTCAGTCACCAGAGCTGTGAAAGAAGGCAAGGTGGTTCATACAGCCTACCTTGATCTGGCCAAGGCTTTTGATACCATTCCCCACTCAGGAATCATAGAAAAACTGACTAAGCTAGGCATCAACCCCTATATCACTAGGTGGGTTGCAAACTGGCTCACAGATAGAACCCACAGTATGAAAGCAGCTGACTCCAAGTCATACTGCCGAGTAGTCACGAGTGGAGTCCCACAGGGTTCAGTCCTGGTTCCTCTCTTGTTTGGTATCTACTTCTATGAAGTCCAGGCCAACATGAAGGGACTCTGGCTGACAAAGTTCACAGATGATTGCAAGTTGGGAGCTGTTATTAACTCCCCAAGTGATGTTGACATCCTACAGAATGGCCTCACTGAGCCCAACAACCAGTGTATTAACCATGGCCTTAAGCTCAATGCCAAAAAATGTGTCATCATCCCCTTTGGGGAAAAACACATTTTCCATAAATTACCACATTGATGGTAGTCCACTGAACACAGAAGACATGATAAAAGATCTGGGAACACAGGTTGACAGCAACTTCCCTTTTGATCACCACATTGCCACTGTGGTCAGAAAGTCCTTCTATGTGGCACATCTCATTACTAAGGGTTTTGCATCTAGGAAGAAAGGGTCATTGTCTCCCTCTTCGCTTCCCTCATTAGGTCAATTGTTGAGTACAATGCCCCATTTGGCATGTACCTCACTAGACACCTACAACAACTAGAGAGGCTGGAAAAGTACCTTACAAAGATGATCCTAGGCCCTAAACATTTGCCCTATATGGACAGACTCAAAAAACTCCAACTATTCTCTGTCTCATATCACCTACTTAGAGGTGATCTCTGCTAGACTTACAAAGTCATGTCTGACCCAGCTCTGTTAGAGATGCTACATCTAAAAAAATCCCAATCCCTCTGCACCACATGCTCCAGAGACCTCAACCTCAATACCGCAATTAACAGAACATGCTGGAGGGATAAGCTCATAACCCAGAGACTGCCCATGCTATGGAATAGACTTCCCCTAACTGTCAAGCAGAGTGCCTTGCTGAACCTCTTCAAGAGAAATCTTGATGAGTGGATGGGAAACACAAAATTCACCCCAGGTATAACTCCAGTGGCTCACTCAACAGAGGCACTGGGAACTAAGATTGGGTGGCACGATGCCAGGGTAATCCTATGGCTAGGCTTATAAAGACCACATGTCCATTAGCCTAGTACACACCTATGAACCTAAATGAGGTGGGCCATACATATATGTGAGACACACACACACTGCCAGGCTTTTCAAACAGTCTGACATACACAAGACCCTCCAAGTGCAGACAACTTTGAGAAGACCCCTATGCAAAGTACTGGTAGCTATAGGCCAACATATCTGACCCAGGACACCCCTCCAACATATCTTATCCCCTTCAAATCTATATGGAGTCTGCTTGTCACCCTGATCCTGTCTGACTTATATTACCCAACCATGGACTGGACATCAAATTAGCCAGAACAGAAATCCACAGAGATTCCATCATTGTAATATATCACCAAGGTGCTGGACCATTTCCACTGCTCTAGCTGTCAGTTGGTTGTAGCCTCACCTCTCAATAGGCTGGATTGTCCAAGAATGCCTAACATTTGGCCAATAATATTGGTGTGTGCATCATCCATTCTGTGTTCCTCGGATAAATCACCTTGGATGACCTGAGGAGGTATGTCACGAGGTAGTGAAACAATACATGACAGTGTCAAACATCATATATGGCATATGTCTGTGAAAACAAACCCTGTAAAACTAGCAACCCATACATTACTAAGAGAAATAGTCACAACCACCATATGGCTCATTGTATTCACATTTAGATAGGCTATCTTGAAATATCTTTCAGCGACAGGTTAAGAGGTATGGCTGTAGCACAAAACAAACCAGACTGGAGTACAACAGGCCATGGAATGGAGTCCCACATTTACTATAGAAGGTCACACAGTGCATGTTCATACACTTCGAGAATTGTCAGTAGGATCTAAGAATTAACAGGCCTTTCCCACCCAGGGCATTCCCCATTGCCCTACTTTAGCAGTCCTGAAGATGTCTGTCACCATAGAAGTACCTTTCATCAGGCCTTAGACCTATAAGCTCATCAGACCTATAATCTCTGTGGTGCATGCAATAACTGCATACCACTATAGTACAAATAACTAGTTAGGTAGGTATCCTAATCTCAGTCCTGACAAATATAAATGTGTGTGTGTGTGTGTGTGTGTGTGTGTGTGTGTGTGTGTGTGTGTGTGTGTGTGTGTGTGTGTGTGTGTGTGTGTGTGTGTGTGTGTGTGTGTGTGTGTGTGTGTTTATAAGTTAAAGATTTTGGGACCATTCAAACCTAGTACACTCCCTATTGCCCTACTTTAGCAGTCCTGCAGATATCAATCACATTAGAAGTCCCTTTCATCATGCTTCAGTCCTATAAGTTCTGTGGCATGTGTGATAACTGTATAACACTATAGTACAAATAACTAGTTAGGTAGGAGTTCTAATCTCAGTCCTGCAAATGTAAAAGTAAGTGTGTGTGTGTGTGTGTGTGTGTGTGTGTGTGTGTGTGTGTGTGTGTGTGTGTGTGTGTGTGTGTATGTGTGTGTTTGTGTGTGTGTGTATGTGTGCATGTGTTTTAAGTTTAATATTTTGGGTCCATTCAAACCCAATAAACTTCCCATTGCCCTACTTTAGCAGTCCAGTAGATATCAGTAACCTTAGAAGTCCCTTTCATCCGACCTCAACTTTATAAGATCTGTGGTGAGTGCAATAGCTGCATAGCACTATAGTACAAATAACTAGTTAGGCAGGAGTCATAATCTCAGTCCTGACAAATGTAAAGGTTTGTGTGTGTGTTTATATATTAAAGATTTGTGGTCCATTCAAACCCAGTATACTTCCAATTGCCCTACTTTAGCAGTCCTGCAGATATCAGTCAGCTTAGATGTCCCTTTCATCAGGCTTCAGCCTTATAAGCTCTGTAGCACGTGCAATAACTGCATAACACTATAGTTATAAGTAACTAGTTAGGTAGGAGATCTAATCCTAGTTCTGGTGAATGTGTGTGTAAGTGTGTATATGTGTAGTTTAGAGTATTTTGTGGCTTCTCTCACCCAGTGCTTTACCGATTGTCATATGTTACAAGATCTGGTGGTGTTCTTCACCTGAAAAGTACCTTTGGACAACCTTCAACCTGTGTGTGTGTGTGTGTGTGTGTGTGTGTGTGTGTGTGTGTGTGTGTGTGCGTGTGTGCGTGTGTGCGTGTGTGCGTGTGTGTGTGTGTGTGAGTGTGTGTGTTTGTCATCCACTGTAGAGAGACCTGCAGACACTCTGCAGCCCTATAAGCATTGTGCCATGTGCAATAACTATGTGACAGCATGGAATAGATAACAAGATAGGCAGCCCATCTAATCCTTGGATATCACTTCCCACTCAGGAATCATACACAAACACACTTAGGTAAGCAGCCACCCATACATCAGTAGGTGGCCTGCAAACTGGCTCACAGGTAGAACCCACAGTGTGAAAGCAGCGGATTCCATGTCAGACAGCTGAACAGTCACAAGTGGAGTTCCACAGGTTGTGGACCTGGGTCCCCTCGTGTTTGGGATCCACACCTCTGAGGATCAGCTCAGTATGAAGGTGCCCTGGCTGACAATGTTTGCTGATGACTACAAGGTGGGTGCTTTTATTATCCCCCCACATGAGGTTGACATCCTTTACAAAGGCCTCTCTGAGACCTATGACTGTTGTCAGAACCCTGGACATAAGCTCAGTGCCACATGATGTGCCACCATCCCCTTTGGGTACAACATGGTTTCCATAAAGTAATAAGCAGCAAAATCCATGGACTTTAGGCTTCTTATTTTGCTTTAAAAGGTCTCTGATTGAGATGTTTCACACATCTGTAGTTTTCTCCTTCAGCAACAAACAACGTTAGCTACACAGTCTCTCTATCTCTATCTCTCATCCTAAATTACTTGTTACCAGTTGGTTTTTGCAGTGCTTTGCACTTGAATTTGTTCCATAAAGTAATACATTGATGGTAGTCCACTGAACACTGAAGTTGGTATAAAGTAATTGGGAACACAGGCTGACAGTGAGCTCTATGTTGACCACCACAGTGCCACTGTCTTCCAAAAGTCCTTCCATGTGTCACTTCTCCTGACTAAGGGTGTTGAATCAGGAAAGTAAAAGGACAGTGGTTCCCTGTACTCTCCACTCAGTAGGCCAATCAATGTGTACTATGGCCCATTAGCCATGTACACCACTGGACACCTGCAACAATGGGAGAAGCTGCAAATTTACCTCACAAAGAGGATCTTAGATACAACACACTTGCACCATATGTACAAACTCCAACAACTCCAATGAATCTCTGTCTCATATTGGCTAGATAGGTGTGATCTCTGCCTGACATACAGAGCCATATCTGACCCAAACCTGTCAAGAATGCTGCATCCAAATAAACCAATTTGTCCACACAACATGCCCCAGATACCTCAAATCCATCCTCACAATCAACAGGACATGCTGGAGGAACAGGTTCACAACCCAGAGACTGGCCAAGCTATGGAATAGATGTCACATACATATTAAGCAGAGCACATCACTGGCCCTCTTCAAGAGAAATCTGGAGGAGTGGATGGGGAATAGTATATCCACTCTGTGGATCACTCCAGTGACTATACTCAGTAGACACACTGAGAAGTATAGTTAGGTGGCATGATGCCAGTGTATTCCCGTCGGATAGCCTTGTAAAGCCTCCATGGCCATTTGCCAAGTACACACCTATGAATCTTTGAACCTATGGATCTCAGTACTGTCAAATGTGTGTGTGTGTGTGTGTGTGTGTGTGTGTGTGTGTGTGTGTGTGTGTGTGTGTGTGTGTGTGTGTGTGTGCATTAGGGTGTATAAAAGTGTTTGTGAGTCTGTAAACATGTGGGTGAAAGCAGTTGGTGGCCCATCTCATGCAGTACAACTACCATTGCCATACCTTACAAATGCTGTAGATGTTATTCACTATATAGGTGCCTTGGGACACTTCCCAACCTATAAGCTCTGTAATGTGTGTGGTAACTGTATTACGCTCTAATACCAATAACTACATAGCAAGGGGTTCTAATATTAGCCCAGACAAATGTGTGTGTGTGGGTGTGCATGGGTGTGCGTGTGTGTGCGTGTGTGTGCGTGTGTGTGTGTGTGTGTGTGTGTGTGTGTGTGTGTGTGTGTGTGTGTGTGTGTAGATGACTTGTCTGATGCTGATGTGTGTGTTTGCATGCACAGAGTCATGTCATGTGGGTTTCCTTCCCAGGGGTATTTTGCACAGCTGTAGGCTGTACATGGCAGGGTGTACAGTTCATCATCTCTAGCCATGGACATGGGAACTGGGCCTGAAAGGGGTATCACTGGCACCACCAGGGCCAAGTCCAGAAGCAGTACTACTCGCCGATGGTGACTGCTGCCTGCTGGATCCGCATCCCTGTTGGGACTGGCAAGGACCATGTGGCCATGGCCTGCTGCATTCTGGCATGGACAGCACACCCTCTTTAGTAGTGCTGGTGGTACTGAAAGTATTGGAACGTGATGGTGCATTGCCACATAGACTCTCAGCTGATCGTGGAGCTGCCCTACATCCATGTGGCTGCTGGCCATCATCCACCAAACACTCAAGCACAGATATTCCACATTTGAAGTGTGCCAATTTCTCCCCCCACCATCTATCCATGACCTCAGTATGCGCACAGATGGCAGCAGTGAGCTCACAAATATTGCCACGGACACCAGGGACAGGCTTACTCACGACTCTGCATATAAGTCTGATGTTACATTCATTATGTGTCCATGCCTTCATGATGTCCTGAAACATGTGTCTGGTGACTGCTGCTGTGGCACTTGCAACAAGGGCATGATGGGTTGCAATCATACTCCGAGCACTCCTGCCCATCTGCCTGTGTGGGACCTCACCAGCACTCTGGCTATGGCTAGTGCCTGCACCCTCACTTGCTATAGTCACCACAGTATCCTGTCCCATGCCACCACCCGCCAACTGTCCGTTATCTGTGGCCACTGGTGACGGAGTATATGTGGGCATTGTGACTGTGTGCGGGGATGGGGTTGAGAATAGTGGGATGCCAACCAATGGCACAGATTCAGCCTCTGACAACCCCACCTATGCCCCAATATGAGTAACATCATGGTCAGAGTCTGCAGAGAAACTGACATCAGAATCAGAGCAGGAGGGACCGCGGCCAACATGTCCACCTTTGAGGAAAAAACTACATATGTAAATTACTGCCTGCACTATAAGGTTTCCAGGTACACACACACACACACACACACACACACACACACACACACACACACACACACAGGTGAGGTGCCTCAAAGGCATTACACAGACCTCATATTAGCCAACTGGGACACTCACAACACACAGTCAGACAATAACATACACATTCTGGACAGACTGTCCACATCATGCAGTGCAGCCCTTTCCAATTACTGTTACTATTAATATACACCTCTGGGGTATCTGAGTGGTTTTAGTAGGTCATGGCCCTTCACCCAGCACACACTGCACCCATTTAAATTATTGCTGTTCACCTGTATAGCACTCTGGCAACTCCTACAGAACATTCCTCCCAACTGTACATGGTTTTGCTGAATTTCTAGATGTGTGGCTCATATATTTGGTCTGTTCCTTATAACTCCTGTGTTTGTCTGATACATTACCGTGTTGACCTGTGGGTTGGTGCCACTAATTAATGTCCTAATTTGAGATGCAGACTGCATAACCTGCAGTACATGTATGTTAAAGCAAAGCCGGTTGCTTAACCAACTTTCCAAGCTTACAGTGGATATAGTAAGTGTTCACAAACCTGTTAACATGCCAGGCTTTTGTGATATATCACGAGACCTCAAAAATCAGGTCATAACATTGCCATCATTTCATATGACATATAACCTGTGCAATCCAACTGAAGAACATACACAATCAGTAACAGGTAAAATATGGTAAATTAAATAGGTACAATAGGCTGGTTGCATAAGTGTGCACACCCTTAAAGTAATATTCTGTTAAAGCACCTTTTGATTTAATCACAGCATTTAGTCCTCTTGGGAAGGTGTCTATCAGCATGGCACATCTTGGCTTGCCAATGTTTGCACACTGTCTCTTGCAAAACACATCCAACTATGTCAGATTGCGAGGGCATCCCCTGTGCACTGCCCTCTTCAGGTCACCCTACATATATCCCATTGGACATAGGTGTGGGCTCAGGCAGGGACTGTGCATAACATTGCATGTGTTCCGGTGAAGCCATCTTTTTGTTGATTTGCACTAGAAGGATTGAAGCCACAAGGGACTGGTGTTTGGAACTGTTCATAATCCCCTCCAAGTTGTCTACAGCCTCAGTTCCAGCTTGTGAACAGCAACCCCAAAGAAAGGCACAACCATCACTATGCTTCACCATGGGGGTGGTGTTGTTCTGGTGATGTGCAGTGGTGTTATTGCACCAAACAAACCTGTCAACTTGTAACCAAGGAGTTCAACCATGGTCCTATATTACCATAACACATTTTCCCACTTGCTTTTTGGAGACCTGATATTTTTTTCAGACATGCCAGGATATTGTTTGGTGTGAGGAGCTGCTGCCATCTTCCATCCCTACCCTAATGGCAAGACATATGGAGACCACGGAAGATTGTTGTGACATGTAGTACACACCCAGCAATTGCTGGAGATTCCTGCTACTCCTTTACTGTTGCTGTAGGGCTCCTGGTAGCCTCCCTGGCCAGTTTTGGTCTTGTATTCTAATAGAATTTAGTGGGATGTCCACTCCTTCGGAATGTCACTGTAGTCTCATATTTTCACCACCTTTTGATGACTGTCGGCACTGTGTTCCATGGTATGTGCAATGCTGTGGAAATGTTTTGGCACCCTTCTCCAGGGTGATACATCTCATACATGTAGTCCATTAGCAACTTTGTCAGCTCTATGCAAACCATGGCTGTTGCTATAGCAGTCAACTGGATATATGTTAGGATAATCCTGGTAGGACAGCTGACTGTTATTTGCTGTTAATCAAAGAGTCTCTGTAATTGATGGCAGATGCTGTTGTGTCTTTCGGCGGTTTCCTGGTTAGGGGTCTCCACAGCAGAACTCCGGTCCGCTAATGATTGGCAGTAGATTTTTACATACCTAGTTGCCAGCTCTGATGCACAACCTTCAATGAAGGTACGCCCATTCACGCATGTCTCCACAAAGAAGATGCTTTAGCTGAGAATCGAACAGGACAACGTCTTACTGTGAGGCGACAACGCTACTGCAGCACCACCACCGCAGTTTTTTTTCTGTAATTGATGGCAGATATGTACCCAATAAAATGTACTGATGTAGTTATATCGAAAGCTGCCTCAACACAGTAGTAGCTTCAGCCTGTGCACACATATGCATCTAGGTTGTTGTACTATTGTTATGTGTCATTATTATTCCACTAACAGAATTGATTGCTTTACAATTGAATTGTACGGGCTATAGGTCACATGAAAGGTCAGCAGTATTGTGAAATTGTCTATTGTGCTCTCATTTTATATATCACAAATACATGGCATTCTAACAGGTGTGCACATAATTTCTATGCACTGTATACCACTAACTTATACAATATGACCCTAGTTTTGGGCCTTTGTCCCCCCATTTTGTCAGTCTTTGTCCAGATGTCCTGCAGTGACAGGTTTTGAGATATGCTACAGATATGAGACATCTCTTGCAAATAGGTCCCTGTGATGACCACCGTGATGCAATGCAGTAAACTCCACCACAAGTGAACATGCAGATATTGCCACATGGCTGATTGTAACAGTTGTGTGCATGGTCACATGCATTAACTTTAGCATGCCTGGGGTACTGGTGAGCCACAACAGGAAAATCCCATACTTACCGCCTTTAAGCTGCTGTCCCATGTGCAGACCAGAGGGACCTTTGTAATTATGAGGGGGAGGTATTGTCAGCAAATTCACATTAGGCATTGGTACAAGATGAATGCTACATTTCTGCACAGGTACAGTACACACTATGATATTACACAATTTGCAGTCCTTCCCCATAGATGTGCACTTGTGTACATTACTAGACCTCACCCACTAATACATTTTGCACTGATATAGGCATCTAGAGACTATAGATGACAGTTTAAATGCTACCTCATTACATTGATGTGCACTTTGGGCTTACCTGGATGCTCCTCCCCTGTTGCCTGGGTGCCGCCCACCTCCTTGACTGCTGTTTCCCATGTTTGAGGTTGTGTAGGGGCTACCCCAAGGTTGGCAAGGAGCTCCTCTGTCACTGTAAGTGGGGCCTGTGTGGCTGATCCCCCACTAGTAGCAGTACGGTCTCTCACAACAGCAGCAGCCCTTTGCCAGGCATGACATATCAGCTCAGCTACTCTGTGCCTGACCTGATCGTATCTGCAACCATGGTGGCCAAAGATGTTCACTTTGTGGATGATCTCATCTCACAGGGCAGTCTACTCCCACATATTTTTCTGGCTATGGCCAAAAAGGATGGTATAGTTTAAGATTACAGCTTATGTGATGGCTGCTGTCTCTGCATCAGTGTATGGCAGTTGCCATTGCATGGCACCTGGAAGACATAAACAGGGAAACACATCACAAGAACTCAGACATTGCCCAGAGTTCATTACAGAGCCAGCACATGAATAATGACTATCATTAGCCACCACTTACAAACACATCACACCCCTGTACCTCGCAGCAATGTATGAACATGCATTGTACTTCTGGTCCTGATGTGTCATGTTCCTCCCAATGAGGGCCGGTACATTGCATAAACCACCATTCATCATTCACATTTGTGTAGAGGGATTACAGTGGGCGTGTTCCTTTCAGATGGGATGTCAATGGAGCTCAGGCTTTGCTTGCCTACAGTGTGTAATGGAGATGGAAGCATATGTCTGGGTTCATGTAGGAGGCAGACAGGAATGTTATCAGGCCCCAAGGGGACTTGCTTTTCTTAACTTTGATTAGGCAGTTTGCACCTGATCTGTGATGATGAGGGGAGGGGTGCTATATATATATATCATATATTTTGTGTGTCAGAGACCAGATGAAAAGGGGGTACGGCTGTGTGTATCATAGTCGGGTATAAATAGTTCTATCATGGTGTGCATGGGGGTGGACATGGTGTAGGGGTTAACCTGAATGAATATTATGCCAAGAGTGTTTTTGGAGGTGACAAGAGTGTTGGGTAGAGTGATGTTTATTAGGCTGGGTATTGATGGTGGAATGATGACAGTTGTTAGTGCATATGCTCCACTAGTTGCATATGTGATGGGTGAGACAGGAGTACTTTGGAGTGGTTTGATGAAGTGATGAGTATAACCAAGGATGAGAGACTGGTGATTGCAGCAGATTTCAATGTGTAAGTTGGTGAAGGGACAGAGGGGTTGCAGAATTAATGGGTAGGTATGGAGTTAAGCCAAGGAATGCAGAAGGTGTGATGGTGGTGGAGTTTGCAAAAGAGGTTGTACATGGCTGTGGTGAATATGTATTTTTACAAGACCAAGGGGCATAGGGTGACATACAAGAGTGGAGGGAGATGCATGCAGGTGGATTATCTCCTCTGCAGGTGGGCCTGTTTGAAGGAGAATGGAAACTGTAAAGTGGTGACAGTGGAAAGTGTAGCTAGGCAGCATGGACTGTTGGTCTGTGGGATGATGTTGGTGATTAAGAACAGGTGGAGGAGTGTGAGGGTGCACCATGAAGCAAATGGTGGATACTGTAAAAGGGTGACTGCGAGGTTTGTTCAGGGAAGAGTTACGACAGACAGTGGGTGTCAGTGAAGAGTTACCAAATATCTGGGTAACTACATCCAAGATAGTATGGGATATGAGTAGAATGGGGCTTGGTGTGCCATCTGGAGAGAGGAAG
This sequence comes from Protopterus annectens, assembly GCF_019279795.1. Lineage (NCBI taxonomy): Eukaryota > Metazoa > Chordata > Ceratodontiformes > Protopteridae > Protopterus > Protopterus annectens. The sequence goes on along the minus strand of NC_056726.1, from coordinate 680,415,080 downwards.
GTGGACAAGGAGACCTGGTGGTGGAATGAGGGAGTACAGGGGGTATACAGAGAAAGAGGTTGGTGAAGGAGAAGTGAAATTGTCAGACAGATGAAGAAAGTAAACAGGAGTTAGGGAGATGGGGTGCATGGCAAAGAGAGTGGTGGCAAAGGATAAGGATGGGGCATCTGAAGAGTTGTATGCAAGTTTGGACACCAAATATGGAGGATAGGACATGTACCAATTGGCTAGACAGAGGCACATAGCTTGGAAGGATCTTCAGCAAATAAGGGTGATAAAGTGTAATGTTGGAAACATACTCACAAGCAAGGAGAGTGTGTAGAGCAGATGGAAACAGTACTTTGATGGGCTGTTGAATGAGGAGAATGAGCGAGAGAAATATGGGTGTGGTGAATCAGGAAGTGTATCTAGGGGGAAGTAAGGATAGCTATGAAGAGGTTTAAGAATGAAAAGGCTGTTGGTACATATGGTATACCTGTGGAAGTAGCTGGCCTAGCAGTATCACAGTCAGTATTGTTCAACACACACACCAGTAGTAGTCATATGTGAGACATTCTTTCCTGGGGTGACTCAGGGGCCTGAGCTATATTCTATGTCACTGCAGACAGATAGAGATGTTATGGTCATAGGTTCTGATCAGCAATATATCAGTGCAGCAAGCCTTTTTGAGACATATATGTTAAACTTCCTATTTCCCAGTATTATATACCCCCTACTACAGTCCATGACATGCATACTTGCTTGACATACCTTTTTTTTTCAAGTGTAGGTGGTTATATCCTGCTTGCTGTTGTTTGCTTTTTTTTCTGTCTGTTTCTCTCCCTCTCTATGATGTTGTGTATACAGCTGTTTTGCATATGCAGCAGCTTCCCCCACTTGCTAATTGCATGTAGAAGCCTGTGAGGAGGACTTCATGGAGGTGTGTGACAAACAGCATCACTGAAGGTAGTTGGAAATACCTCTTACAATAAACAGTGTGGAGACAGCCCAACAAGCTGGGGGAGAATTTTCCAGACATAGGGACTGAATGTAAGTATTGCTGTTACACATTTGAAGTACTGCTAGTTTAACAGGGTTTGTGTGGATTTGGTTGTTCTGTGTGATTTTAAGTCTGACAGTGTTATGTGGTTAACATAACTCTCAACTGTAGGGCTATCTACAGACTGGCCAGAGTGTGGACACTTATATTTGGTGTGTTACATGTTTTTTTGCCTTTGGAAATTCAGTAGCATACTCTGAAGATTGCAGTCAGTAACCGCTAACATCAATTTGTGTTTCTGACTTCATATTCCTCAGAATGGATATGTTACAACAAACCCTATTACACCAGCACCTTTCTCAGTTTATAACAGCAATATGTCAATTATGCTCCTGGGTTTGGGCCTCTGTCCTCCAAGTATGTCCAGCTTTGTCCATATGTCATGCAGTAAAAGGTGGATAGGTATGGTAGATCATTATCCCAGTGATGTATCAGAATGCCAACCATGTTAGGTGTAAGAGGCCTTATATATGAGGACAAAGCCTGGATATTCTGTGGGACTCTGTACAGTTGGGAGGTCTGTGTATTTCTGGCAATTGCTGACAGACTGTCAGGATTGTGTAGCAGTGTATTGTGAATATGTTATTTGGCCTGTGTAGGGAGGTGAGTAGATGTAAATGTTATGGTTTCTTTTTTGTCTGACTTTGCATGCTGCCCCAGTTTCTGGTACTCTATCAACTGTATAGGTTTGTAGGGGATGACTGAGACATGTGCCGTACCACAGTCAGGTGTCATACTACAGTGTGAATTGGGCCAATATATGTAGGGGTAGTGTGTGAATGGCAAACATGCTGATGCTTTTGTTCACACAGTTCTTATACTCTGTCTGTTTGGCTTACCAGTATGTGACTGTGACTGTGGTGGACTTTGTTGTGGGTATGCACTTTCACACTGGTGTCTGTTTTTCAGTGCTGTTACATCCATGTAGTGTCTGATACCTGTACAACTACACGTGTAATTCACCATAGCAGATTTGGGTTATTGTTGTGTCAGTCTGACTGTTGATTAAACAATGCTTGGTGACATGCCTATAGGCTCAATATAGTTTCTCCACTGTGATGTTATGTCCATATATCTGTGGGATGTACTGTTGCCTGGTCCTCATACATGTTGTTTATTTCTGATGATGTGATGATTTAAATCAATAACTAGTGGGAAGTAACTGGGTTTTGGACTTGTGCTATATCAGTCAATATATGTAAGACTATAAAGGAGGGTGTTACTGCAGCAACTGTGTCAGCTTATCTACTCCAGTATTTGAGATATGCCCCTATTTTCATGGCTTCCTCCCTCCACTTTGTCAGACTTGGTCCAGATTCATTGCACCAAGGGGTTCTGAGAATACCTCTCAACTGGCCAGATTGTGTCAGAATGTCCAGATTTATCGCTCATACTTCTGGTCTGTTCCGTGCATTCCTTAATTGTATTTATCTAATACATCAGTGTGATGATGTCAAGATTCCTGTGAGTAAATGTTGACATACATTTCATTTTTTTAACTCACATCCTTCAGAACATGTATGCTGAAACTTACCCTGTTACTCTAGCAACGTTCTGCATTTATAAGAGCAATATTTACATTATATCCCTAGTCCCTAGTTTTGGCCCATTGTCCCCCCATTTTCACAGCCATTGGCTGGAAGTCTTGCAATAAGAGGTTGAGAGGTATGATGCTGAGGTATGACTCTACTACATGTTATGAGCGTACATATATATATATATATATATATATATATATATATATATATATAAATATATATATATATACACATACATATATATGGATCCCTATCATATGATAGAAACCTCATTTGACTGAAACACATTTGACTGAAACCAAAATTTCAAAAAACTGAAAAGTCACTTGACTGAAACCCATAATACTGAATTTCACCAAACTAAATTGTAAATTGGACCTTATAAAACCAGACTAGGTAGAGGATTATGTCCCCCACAACCCCCAATGTTGGGGGCTGTGGCACCCACACCCCCCAACTATATATACTAACTCCAGGATTGCACTACAGTAGGAAAAAGGGCATATATCTTTCACATACCTTACAGTAGTCTACATGCACCCACTACTATGCCCTTTTCCCCACTGTAGTGTAATCCTGGAGTTAGTATATATAGTTAAGGTCGGGTAGGGGGCACAGCCCCCCAGATAGTCTGGTTTTATATGGTCCAGTTTAAAATGTAATATGTTGAAATTGAGTATTATGGGTTTCAGTCTTATGGGTTTCAGTTAAATGACTTTTCAGCCTTTTGACATTCTTTGAAATTTCAGTCTTATGGTCTCAGTCAAATGAGGATTCTATCATATGATAGGGATCCATATATATATATATATATATATATATATATATATATATATATATATATATATATATATATATATATCTTTTTATATGTATATATATATATATATATATATATATATATATATATATATATATATATATATATATATATATATATATATATATATATGGGTCTATATGACTTGGTCGACAGTTCATATGATTGACAGTTTATTTGGTCGACAGTTCATTTGATCGACAAGCATTTTAGGTGGGGGGCTTCACCCCCACATCCCCCAATGTGGGAGGCTGTGCCCCCCACACCCCCCCTAACTATATATATCAACTCCAGGGTTGCACAACATTGGGGAAGGGGGCAAATCTGCTTGTTGACCAAATTAACTGTCGACCAAATGAGTGTCGGTCATATGAACTGTCGACCAAGTCATATAGACCCATATATATATATATATATATATATATATATATATATATATATATATGGTTCTAGGTTATAACATCAACAGCTGCTTTCACCGACAACACAAACATCGACACCACATAATCGACAAACCATAAACACGAAACCTCACATGCCCGACAAACAAATAACCGACGGTCCACAAACACGAAACCCCATACGCTGCACACACCACAATAACAACAATCAACTAACAAAACACATCCACTGTCCAAAAACCACACACAGAACACAAGCACACCAAAATCCTCACAAACCCACACTAAACCTCACATACACAACTATGTACAACCCTAACCCAAACCCTTACCCTAAGGTCTGTCACTATTGCACACTCACCTAACCCGCGCCCTAACCCTAACTCACTTAACCCACCCCTAACCCAAAATATACTACTACCGCACACTTACCTAACCCGTGCCCTAACCCTAACTCACTTAACCCGCCCCTAACCCAAAAAATACCACTACCGCACACTTACCTAACCCGCGCCCTAACCCTAACTCACTTAAGCCACCCCTAACCCAAAAATACTACTACTGCACACTTACCTAACCTGCGCACTGACCCTAAATCACTAAACCCACCCCTATTCCCACAGACTGTCACTATCCACACTTACCTTACTCGCACCCTAACGTCTGTCACCACCGCATACTCACACAGCCTTCTTTCCATGTCACTATCATTGGCGTCGGCGTTTTCATCCATAGCATCGGTCTTCCGCATGTCGATCATCTGACTCCCGCTAATCCATTGTCGGTGATGTCGGCTGTCGATGTTCTAACCTAGAACCATATATATATATATTATATATATATATACATAACTTGTATAAGTTTTTCACTACTTTTCAATACCTGTACTGAATGATATATTGGAAAAAGCAGCAAAGGTTTTTATGGTGTAGTGCTGCATTATTCTGACTAGTGTATACAAGGTCCTGGGTTTGAAACTTGGCAGGGCTGATTATTGTGTTGCTGGGCAGAACAATGGCTGATGGATACATGGTGATTATTAAGGCAGTTTTAAACAGTTGTAAGTGGGTTTGTATGGGTTTGCATGATGGTAAGCAATGGCAACACATGATTAACCTTTCAGATGCTTAAACTATGTAGGCATCACTTAGTGTTGTGCAAATTTGCATAGTGAAGATAAACATTGTTTCAAGGAATAGATGCTAAGCACTGCTTACCAGTGTGCAAATTCACTTAGCTATGCTAATTATTGCAAAGTAATTAGATTTAAGCAATGCTTACACCGGTTAAGCAGAGCTGAGCAAATTTTAGCATTGTTCGGCTTTCATTTTATGGACTACAAGGATTGTGGGATTGATTCCTTATTAATGACACCTTATGATATGTATGTTTACCTTCCATAACATCCCCCTATGTGCTTTCATTACATTATATTCTTGTGTGGCTATACTGTATGGGACACTTGTGTTTATATGGGGGTATCACATCTGTACTACACTGACACCTCAAATTTGGACCTGCTACACTACCCTGGTTACCAAATATATACTATTTACTACTTATTTATAAAAAATATATATTTTAGTGATGTTTTTGCATATAAAAATGAATGGATTGCATTGGCATTCAAACCGTGAATGACCGCATGCTACATGCAAGCTTTAACCACTATGATATCTCAGTTTGGGTATTTTGGCTGTATATTTCTATTTAGGTCCTTCGGATGTTTAAGCTATGCTGGACACAGCTGTGTGATGCATGCACTCACTCAGCTATGTTTACACTTTAGTGGGGATGGGAAGACATATTTATTTTATTTGTCTTAGTTTAGGGGTATGCACATAGCTAACAGTCATATATATTAACCCTTTATAGCATAAAATATGGAGAAAACTTAACATGATGGGGGGACAAAGAGAGACACATTTTAAATATTGCTCTTACAAACTTAGAGAGACAGTTGATAGAATAATAGGTTTTGCATTAGCATGAATTTTCTGAAGGATGTGGAGTCTTAGACTCAAAGGGTTGTCATTATTTAATTACTTCCAGCCTCAGCTTTTTGCCAGACAAGTATAGATTTTAGGAGGAACACACCTAACATATTTGGCAAACATCTACATTCTGCAAAAATCTGTACAGTTGAGAGGTATGCAACAGTGTCCGTGGACACTGTTTTTGTTTTCAAAGTGCCGTACAGCACTTCCTGAGTGCAGGGTGTGTGTTTACTGTACAAGCAGTGCTCAGACATGCCCCTTGCACTCGTCCACAGATCGTGTCCATGCAGGTTATACAGCAGCATGTCTTCATGAATATGCAAGGCTCACTTCTATGCTGCACGGGCATGAGCTACTCCATGCAAGAATAGACTTATTATTGCATGGAGCTTTCATGAATCCCAGGGTGAGTGTTGCTTTATAATTATATTCTTTGGCCAAATGATAACTAGTTCTAGGGGCATATACTGGTAGGTGGTCACTTAGAGTATCTGAAAGTTTACCAGCATTAGTAAATTGGCCTGGTTTGGTAACCAAACTCCAGTCAGTGATGAGTCCTTGCTGTTAGTTTTATTATATCTAGTTGATGTTTTAATAAGTTATGTGAGTCCAAATATGTTTGTGTTGGAAACTGAGAGATCAGAGTTAAGTTCTGTTGAAATTAACATTACCAATGATGACAGTAATATCTTTGGGTATCCAGGATAGTATATTTTTTTAGAATGAGAATACTGTTTCTAGGAAGGCTATAAAATACAACAATGCATAAGCTTTTTGACTTATTTAATTTTAGAGAGGTGATAAGAATTTCAGCATTGGCAATTTTGGAATGGTATTTATGTATGGAGTAAAACTACAAAGATGGGGTAGAGAAAGGTTACTCCACCTGGTTTATTTTGTCCGCTATCTGCTCTAATTATGTTGTAGCCAGGGAGAAAGAAACTCTTGCATGTTTTATATTAGGTCTCAGTCAAGTTTCTGTGGTAGCTTAGACATCAGGGGTATAATGAGCTATAAATGCATGAAGGTCTGTAATTTTGCTGAACATGCTAAAAAGATTTACTGTAGCAAGATTAAGAGTGGTTGAATGGGTGTGCAGGTTAGAGGATGAGTAGGACCTGTGTTATGGTGGATGGTATTGCACTGATCGATGTCAGAGATACAGAAGCTATCTATAACAGCACTTTTTATGTTGGTGGGTAGGAGTTTTTTATAGTTTGAAAGATGTGAGTGAAATATCTTTAGTTGCAAAACAGTGTAAGAAACTTCTCTGTGTGGAAGATTTTCAGTCCATATAATTCTAATCACTGTATGTTAATCAGATCAGACAATAGTAGTAGAAATAGTGAACGTAAACTCGTCTTAAGTCAAAACAAAACAAAAAGTAATAATAGAAAATATATAATTATACAGCATTACTAAGTTTTTGAAAGTAATCCAAGCAAGGCAGGCAGTCTGTTTCCAGTTGAAAATCCTTTATTAAGTACATAGACAAGCGGTCCAAGTGAAACAAAAATAGAGTAATAATTTCCTCACAAGCTTTCTAAATATATATATACTTTTATCAGGCATGAGAGTGGTTTATTGTGCTGTAAACAAAGTGTTATTGGTACACATGTTAAATTCAAATCCCTTCCCCCATTAGTGTGACATTCGAGCTAGTCCTGCCCTACCTAGTAGCTGTCATAATAATATATAACCCTTATGTACTTTAAATAAAATTTATAATGATGTGGTACCTCTTATTTAACCAAATTAAGTAGATTATTAAGTCTGTAATTTTATCCAAGACAATATACTACATGGCAGGGAAATATATCAACCTTAGTTCATTTGGCAATATATATATATATATATATATATATATATATATATATATATATATATATATATATATATATATATATATACATATACATTAATCTTTAAATTATCTTAAATTATTTAAATTATCTTAAAGTATCTTTAGTTGCAGTTCTTCAATCCTACAAGTTTATTGGGATACACATGAGGAACCAAGCATTTTGTTGCTGGTGGAATCATGGCTTATGGAAACAGTTTGGAATCAAGGAGATTTATTAGGTTACACAGAAGACATGGTAAGAGATGGACCATTGGTGATAGAAATATAGATACAGGTGTAATTAAAGATTATTCGATGGCACATTTCTGCACATATTTGTGTTGTGTTGACATTGGCTTTATAATCCTAACTATTCACACAAGATCTGTACAAGACAGGCCTCACAGTAGGGAGCAGGCACATTAATAGAGCAGAAGGATAATGGTGTGTTAAGAAAAGGTGCAGCTAGCAGTTACACCCACAGGAGTCATACCTATCATTCAAAAACACTTTGGAATATATCTGGATTTGAACCATGACAGTATTCCATGAAAAGCCTAAAGACAAGAGTACTATCTAAGCACACCACAGAGAAATGACTACTTCACAACATTCAAATATTTCAACAGTTTACTAAAGAGGAGAATGTATGCATTACTGTTTATTGCACTCTTTACAACTGTATGCTGTACATTCAACTCTTCAGCTTGTTCAACAGAAGATTAACCTGATTATACATAGCTAAGCACAGTGCTGTGAAGTGCACTAGCATACTTCTCAAATGTCCTAATTTTTTACAGAATGTACAGATTTTTACCTCATATTTTTGGTCTGTTCCTCATAGAATTTATGATTTACTGTCAAATTACAGAATATTGAATTCACTAAATAATGGCATGCATTTGAATTTTAGACTTCATATCCTTCAGAATATGCTTGCAGACACAGATCATGTTATTCAAGCAACTTTCTAAGTTTATAAGAGCAATATTCAAAATCTTTCCCTATTTTTTGGGACTTTTTTCCACGTTTATTTTAGACTTTGTCCAGATGTCTTGTGCTAGCAAGTTTAGAGGTGTGGGCACCAGAGTAATGTAGCCAAAGGCAAACACTACCAACATTTTGTTATAAACACTACCAACATTTTGTTATAAACTGTGTACTTAAGTTTAGCATAAGCAGAAGTCAGTGCTCTGTATAAGACATTGTGCAAATACAAAGGAGAAAGACAAATGTCACAGAAGGGAGACAATACATTGAGAGTGGGATACGAAGGCAGGGACCAAGTAGCTTCGGACATAAGCAGGATAATGGTGGTTCAACGCAGTATGTAGGCAAAAGCTACACATAAAATAGTGTACTAAAAGTGATCAATAACAGTTTACTAATACTTAGAGTAGAACTCTTAAAAGTATGCAAAAATCAGTCTACACATCGAGCATTATCTCATTATGCCACAAAGATATCCTGGCCCACTCTGTAGACGTACCTCTGTCAACTGGATTTGAACCCTGCATCAGCTATTTTCATTCCTTAAGAGCACTGTGCTTATATTTTGTGACACTTGGGAAAGATATCTAACAGGTGCATTTTATTCACTGAATACTATCCAGAGTGCTGACTGCCACCACTAGCACCAGGCTTATATGCACTACAGAAGGCTGCCTAAATTAAAATTTTAACTTTTTTCCATAAAAAGTATTAGTTGAGATTTTGTCTTTGGGAACAAAATAAGTAATGCTCACTCAATCCATATAAGGCATTAAATGTGCTTTAAGGAACCCCTACCTGATTTCAGATTAACATTAAGCATATGTGTATATATATATATATATATATATATATATATATATATATATATATATATATATATATATATCTTTATACTCCCTCAGAAATCAAAATATTACAATGTATTAGGTATCTTATCAACACTCCTCTGCCTTTTATCTCACTTGCTAATATAACTTAGACAATGCTATATGACAGCCTATGTATTGTTATAGCCTGTCCAAAATGTTAACTTTTAATGCCAGAATAGCTTCAAGGCTAAATTGGTTGAGGCCTAATTTCAAATATTATCTCTGTTAATTTACTTTTAACTGCTAACAACCCTAAAAGATTGGAAAGATTGCAGAAAATCACAAATTAATATGAATGTTCATCTGCATCTCCACACAGAAAAAAAATACCACACCCAGTGGCTATAGTGTCTTGGTAACAGATAGACACAAAGTCATAAAAAAACAGGATTTGCATGCAGAAATGAGAGCAATGTGGAAGAAAGATACCCAGACAGTTCCAGTAGTAGTAGGAGCAACAGGTCTTATAAAAAAATATTTACAGTCATATTTGGATATGTTACCAATCCATGTAACCCCGTACGAATTGCAGAAGGAGTCATTACTGGGCACATTGCGGGTGCTGCGAAGAGCACTTTTGGCTATCATCAAAGATTGAAACAATACTAATTTCATGAACTTGAATCATACTTTGACTTAAGAATGGGGTCCATTCCTGTTAAAGTATTAGAAGCCCAAAAGATTTGGAGAAATTAAAAAAGAAATAAACATCATTATTTTTCAAAAACAAAATGCTATTCATCACCTACAAGAGTCCTGGCATCTCCTGCTTGTGTCATTAATATTCAAACTGATTTACATCAGATGCTATCATCCACTACAAAATAAACATAAAAAAGACTCATCATTGCCTATTAATGTCAAATAATGAGGGCACAATATACAGTACGTTCCTTTTCAAAGTACTTGTAGCAAAAAAGACCCTTTTCTAAAAAAGCCCATGCTAGTCGGAACTAAATTTTCTAAACTATTTAGAAACAAAGATTTCATTCATATATTTTATACAGCTGGATGAAGTCAATCCTATCAATGTACCACTGCAAATGTGACTTTTCATATGACCACTAAAGTTGCTTACAGGGGAAATTTAGTTTAATTAATGTCTAGTGATCTGTCCCAGAAAATACTGGATCATACCATATCATAAACATTTAGAAATATGTAAACATTAACTTTAGTACCCAAATAATGCAAGTAGTATAGATTTAATTTCAAGTATTTATCCTAACATTCATTACAGGTAGGTTTTAAAATACTTAGTCATCAAATCATTTGTTTAGTATGGGTCTTTATACTATCAGAAGCAGGCTACATTTATTAATGCGTATTATTATAATCGTAGTATAATACTTAGCACGGTTTTATATGATTGCCTTGTTTCTTTGTTAACCTTATATCCCCAACTTGTTAATGTTCAAATGTGCTGTGCAAGGTTTTATTTTGCAGACTATATTCAGTATCTATTTTTTGCTGTCTTGGTCTGGATAATGACATAAAAAGGTGTTCTACATTATGAGAAGAACTGAGGTAAGCAGGGGATCTTGACAGAGCTGCTGTGGAGGTGGGGTGATATGCTGTAGATCCTTACTTTGCATTTTCCTCAAGGGCAGTACAATGCTGCCTCAAGGTGAGAGGGGAATAAGGGTAGGCCAATAAGTCCTCAGAAGGAAGCTCAGATGTGCTCAGTCTTATAGCCTGTGATCTGTGACTGTTCCCAACAGATTACCTAAATTAGTCCAGAGGGGCATGGAGTGGCCCCATGGCACAAGGGCTGCCAGAGTAATAATGAAGGAAGGTGGGAAAGTGAAAAGAAAATGATAAAAGTAATGCCATAAACTTACAGAAAAACGTATTAGGTACATTCATCTGGTATGTAACAAGGCCTTCATAAGATTAAGCAAAAACCTTTCAGAAGACAGATTTATTCTCTTTAAAGACACTTGGAAAAATCGTGATTCATTAGTAAAACAGTTAAATAGAAAGACAACCAGAAGATTAAATATATATATATATATATATATATATATATATATATATATATATATATATATATATATATATATACAAAAACATTCCAAATGAAAAATTATACAATGTTGGGGTTTGTTTACTAAATCATATTTAACATTTGTGCTAGAAATATTGACATTTATCATTAATATGTTAAAACTTGCTTCAATTTCTAACAGAAAAAATGACCAGACAATATTTTAGTAATGCAATGCCCTCCAATTCAATACTGAAGAGTACAGTGATATTCCATTGTAAAATGGAAAGATTTTTAAAGTAAAGATACTTCATTAAGTAACATGGAAATCACTGATTATGAGAGATGGGAAAGTAACCTAGGTATAGAGCTTTAAGAAATTGACATTGATAGCTTTATCCATGCTCTGAAAGCATATAACATAGTCTGCTATTCTATGTTACTGAAGATGTGTGTATTATTTTGAACATGTATCCAGTATGAGTATATAAATTTTCCACTGGAAGCTCAGAATAAGGATCAATATCAAGAAGATCGAAAGGACTTTGACAAGAAATAGATCCTTGTAATATACTCAGTGGTAGAAACATTTCCAAGTGAAGAAATGCCTTCTACTGTGTGACCTCTCAAACCTCTTGTATCAGAGGCACATGGGATATATGCAAATGACCCTTATGAACATCAGTTGTTTCAGCTAATTGGCGATCCTGAATGCCCGTGATTGGCCTGAAATTGTCCATTAAAATGACAATACAAGTCATGAGCATTCAGAATTACCAATTAGCTGAAATACCTGATGTTCATAAGGGTTATTTGCATATATCCCATGTGCCTCGGATACAAGAGGTTTGGGAGGTCACTCAGTAGAAGTTCTAGCTTTGCTGGAGTTTTCATTTTGTTTTTACTGATTGTTTTTTCAGTGACCTTCTCATTTATTGTTTTAGTTTGTTGTTTGGGATATTTTTGCAGTGACCCTAATAATAATGGACATCAGTGGGGTATAACAGCCCTGTGTTTCTTATGCTTAGTCAAACACTCTGCTTGTGCTATGCTGATGAGGTCATAACAAGGCTGAAATATGCATATCTATAGTTAGTGGGGTTTGGCTTTATTGGCCTGAAATTGCCCATTAAAATTACGAAACATTCATGGGCATTCAGAATCGCTAATTAGCTGAAGCACCTGATGTTCATAAGGGTAATTTGCATATATCCCATGTTCCTCTGATACAAGAGGTTTGGGAGGTCAGTGGAAGTTCTAGTTTTGCTGGAGTTTTAATTTTGTTTTTACTGATTGTTTTTTCAGTGACCGTTTCATTTAATGTCTTAAATGAAGAAATGTCTAAAGAGTACTTGAATGAGACTATAGGAAAGAGAATTACTGAACCAGTACTTCATTTTATTAAAAAAAACAATATCTGAGATCTTATTGAGAAAGAGTCAATAATAAATAAAATCAGAAGTGTTTTTCAGGCCATCAAAGATAATTATGTGACAAGGGCTTTGTCTATGTTTTAAGTCAGCTAACTGTTTAGAGTATGGCATTGGCAGCAGTTTTGTTAGAAAGATGGCCTTGCTGGTTTAGGCCTATGAGCCTTTTGACTGGGGAAATGTAAATATCTGTATACTGAGTAGTTTTTCCAGAACTTTAGTTTTTCAGCATATGTTTGATATTGTCCTTTACTGTTCAAGTCCTGCAGACACTGACACATTTGGAAAAGAGATAATGAGAATAAATCCCATGTTTCTGGGATGACTTGGATATACACTGGAAAATAAAATGTGAGTGAGAGAACAATGTGAATTTTTAAGGGATATTGAATAACGTTTGTCCGGAAAAGCTAGAGTATTAGCTGACAGCTTTAAAAGTACAGAATAAATGTCATTGTTGATTAGGACATTTCAGCAGACCTGTAAACAGGATTAATGCAATCAAGATAACATTTAAGGCAAATTGAGTGGACTTTAGAGTGGACAAAAAGCAGTTGTTTTATATATATATATATATATATATATATATATATATATATATATATATATATATATATATATATAAATATGATCATTATATGTAAAGGAAAGAGTTCTGTTGACAAAAATCTACCAGTTACATTTGTTTCTGTTTAATTCATTGGCATAAGTTTTTTTTTCTGATCAATTACATTTGAAGTTACTTAACACATAGACAGATTGATATCAGAATGTTGAAAATAAGAAAAATACAAAGGACGTGATGCTGGTAGCTCATGAATATTTAACACACGTGTATGCCAGAAAAAAGTGTATCTCAATGGGTTATTTAAAGAAAAGGCTATTGCACAGAAAACAGAGTCGATGATGATATCATCCTTTCATTAGTACTTTGGGCTGTCTGTCTAGAAGGTCTGTAACTCAGGTTGCTTGCAGGAATGTTGACAGTCCATTGCTGGCTGTAGCACAAACAACCATCTTGTCCTTATGGATGAGGGAAAGAATTAGAAGGGAGTCCTTGGAGAGGATGATTGTCATTCATCATGGAGACAAAAAACATGTAGAAAAACTAATGTTTTGGTGCTACTTGCCATTGGAGAATTAAAGTTATCTATCTGTTTATTAATTCAGTGAAATTAGTTATCTGAGATAAACATACAGCTTCTAGAATTAGAAATATACTTTCACTTTAAAGAGAACTAATACATACAAAAATGTAAAATACAATACACAAAACATTTGGAATACAAATTTCAGGATTAATGTGACTATAGATGATTATATGGGCCTCATGCAGCAAACTATATATAACTTAATGAGAAAGAAACATAAAGAAAACAGTGCATTTGTAGTGTACTGCACCATAAATCTAAATGAATCTTCAGTTCAACAAAACAATTTAATCAAAGACAGAGTAAAATTGATCTCAGCAGATGAATTATTGGTAATTTACTGAAATATGATTCATCAAACTGTGTCTCCATCAATGTAATTCACTGAATTTTTCCTTGCTTCCACTCACTTCAGTGAAGTAAAACATGTACCCCATACCGCCTTTAACTGAAAACACAAAACTGTTTCACTGTAGTAGTGATGACTTGACTCTTACAACTTGTCAGACTGCATTCTCTACATATGTGCTACCTTTTTAGCCAACACTGATGTCATCAAATCTCATAAAAGCAAAATTAATTATCTTTATTGGAAACATAGATAACTTCCTGTCTTCAAGATGTGTGGCAGGTCCAGAAATAAATTTTAGAGACATCCTTGAGTAAAGGTGTGATTCGCTGAAGCCTGCTGCAACTCATTGTACTGTTTCCATAGCATTGACAAAGTATTCATACTCATGAGAACAGAAGGAAGAATCCTCTCTCATCTCAGACGAAAAAAGCAAAACCAGTAAAAGCACACATACATTTTATTCCTTTATAAACTCAAGAAGTACATATTTTAGTAAATAAATTCAATATATAATACAGTACTACTTAACTGACCTATTGATTCAAACCTGTGTTTGTTTTCTTCTGTTTTGCATGCAGTAAACAATTTGTACTTGGACAAAGCCATATGGATGAGTGTTCAAAAGCAGTACATGAAGTTGGCAGATCAGATCTTTGACAAGGCCATATGGATGAGTATTCAAAGGTACTACATGAAGTCGGCAGATTGGTTGTGCATCATGCTGCCCATTATGCTGTCAGAGACACCTTAAGAGCTGAATTCATGGAAGGAAAAATGCCAGCCATAGTTGCAAAGTAAAAATCAAATAAGTTGTATAACAGCAACTTATGACACTAATTCTGGGATTCTGAAATATTTAACATGTTTTGCTAGCTAAACTTGCATGAAGAACAGCCACACTGTGTAAGGCTGATTCAGCAAGATGTGTATTGTGACAGGGGTACACCACAAAATACTGCAACCTACATATTATGAGAATGATGGTATACTGACATAGAAATTAGCAATTTTATTAAAATGAAGATAATGGAGAATGTAAATGAAGGTAAAACAATATAGTGGAGTGATTCAGAAAGTCATATATCTCACACAATAAGAAGCTACTGCCTGAGTTGCAATCATATTGAACACCTGGATTTACAGGAGACAGAGTGTAAAAATGAATGGATTAGCCACTTTTTTAGTAAATATGCAGCTAAAAGAGAATATTGGAACAGCCATCAGTCACAGAGCCCTGTGTGATTCCAAGTCAGCCATCCTTGTGAAGAATAACATGTCCTCCATGTATATCCGTCAATGTCTTTCTTCAAGAATTTTGGGTAAAGCCAAAATATAATGGGGGGGGGGCAAAGGCCAAAAAGCAGGAACAATTTTAAATATTACTCTAATTTGCTTAAAAAATAGGTATTACATCAATATGTACTTTTTGAACAATAAGAAGCATGATTCTCTAAACTCTAGCATTCTTAACTGACTGTAATACTCAGTAGTTTACAAGAAATTAAAAAAAAAACATTTTGAAAGGAAAAAATTTAGGGACAATCTGCAAAATAAGAACCATTTGTATGATTTGCCTCCACAACAGTGAAATAGTTGACCACTACCATTTGTATAGAGCATAATATACAAAAAACCCCATAAAGCATGCAATAATACACCAACATTGTGCTATATCATGCATGAACTGGTCACAATATGCATTAGACACAGGCTGTTCATATTTTGCAATATGAATCTCAAAAGATGGGCCACTCAGTTATATGTTGGGTACTTATATGCTTCTCCTATCCATGAGGGCACTGGTGCTAAACAAGGAGTGACTTTTCGGTTACCCATTCATTTATCCAATTTATGTTTTAGTAATGTAAGAGAAGGACTCTGCTTTATATGGAGTGGAAGCTGCCTCCGCATAAGTTTTTTTTCTGTAATGCATACCTATCTCTCTTGCATGCTCAGTTAATCTTGCAGAGGAGATTGAGATATCTTTAGTGGGTGTTTTTTGATACCATCAGATGTCTGAATGTGCAATAGGTCTGACAGAATGAGGCTGAGGTTGCCTGTCAGTAGCCTGTATGACACAGAGCAGAAAGTCAAACCATTGTGATGGTCTGCATTGTTTTCTTGATTTAGGCCTTTGATTTTTTTTTGACTGAGGAAACACTGTGATCATTCTATCTCTGACAAGTGCTTTAGACAGGTAAGCACTGAAACGGGCATTGTACTCAATGATTGACATAATGAGTGTCATATATAGACAAACAATTACTTCTCTGGGTCTGGAAAATAAACCTTTTGATATAACTGATGTAATGAAAAAGGACTTACTAACAATAGTAGATGCATGGGAATCATAGGACAGCTATGTTTCAAGAGCTCTAACTACAGGATCATTTTTTTGGAGGGAGGCATTGTGAATATTGTCAGTTTGGTAGTTACAAAGAGAGTCATGCTTGCCATAAGAATTGATTATACATTTCCTGACATCTAGTTTCAATCTATAGTTTGGGCACCAAATATTTGCTTGAGACAAGGCCTCTTGAATGATCAAGGTATCCTCTGGGGACTTTATGATGGCACCAAATGTGGAGTCATCTGCAGACTTGGTCAGCAACAATACCTTAACTTTAGCTTTGACTTCTGAGAAGTAAATGTCAAAGAGAAGGGGCCAAAATATAGAACCGTGGGGGCATTCCACTGTGCAGGTCTTTTGCTGGAAGTGAAGCCACACATCATTACTTTCACTGTTTTATTTGCGAGAAGGTTGCTGACCAACAAGTTGGAGAGTCATCAACATTTAGTGTGATGATACCCAAATGTGGGATGGTGTCAAATATATTTGCAAGGTCTAGATAGCCAGTGTGTACTGCTTTGCCTTCATCCATTGTCCAAGTTACTTTTTTAAAGAAGTCCGCCGGGTTGAGTAGGCAGGCTCTACATTTGACAAATCCAAGTTAGGTTGGTTCAAGAATCCTTAGTTCACTAATAGGCTTGTTTATTAGTGCTGTTATGATCCTTTCCACAGCCTTGTAGATGAGGCTGGTAAGCTTTATGGGTCTGTAATTACTTAGATGTGTCAAAATCTTGCTTTCATGCAAATAAATGACTATTGCTGTCCCCCAATCATCCAGCACAAAGCCAGTTTTGAGGTTAATGTTGAATAGCTTCAGCAGAAGATCTGACAATTCATGTATCAGGCTTGTCAGTATACAGCCTCGTCTCCTATCCATCCCCACAAACGTAATGTTCCCAGCCTTAGATAGTACCTTAAGATTGCAATCCAGTAGGCAGACCTGTCTCTTATCTATCCTCACAGATGTAGTGTTCCCGGCCTTAGATAATACCTTAAGATCTTGTTCTTGGTAGATTTGAGGAGAGGAGTAAATGTGAGTATTTGATCTGAGAATTTTGGAGGGGAGAGGGGGTGATGTTTGAGCTGAATTTTTCTTCTAGTAAATTGGTTATGACCTCTGGATCTGAGGACATGATATCATTTGTTAGCTGTGTATAATGCCGGTCATTGTTTCTAAGATGTCTAACATGGCTAAAGAAGGTTTTGTGTTTATATTACACCTGCGTGGCAATTTTACCTTATTTCTGACTTTAGTTGATTTTATTAGGTTCCTTGCATAGTTTATCAAGAGCATTTTTGACATTATGAAAATTAGCTTTGTTACTGAGTTCAATTATTTTTTTTATTTTATTATTGAGCCTGTTTGCATTAGAGTTCAACCATAGGGGGTTAATTACATCTGCAGAGAACTTGGCAGTAAGGAATTTTAGTAAGGAATTCTACACAAGAAGTTGGATCATTGTGGTTGAATGGACTTTTGAATTTATTTAGGTCATCACTCATTTTAGTAGATTAGACCTTGCACAGTCTCTGAATACTGAGGTGTTGGTGTACATTTCTGGATTCAGTATTAAGGTGAATGTGACTGACTTGTGATCTGATTTTACCTGGCTGGAAATTGAAATAGTTGGGAAGAAACTCTGCCCATATTGGCAAGGACTAAGTCCAGGATTTTATATCCCCTGGTTCTGATGTGGTTTAACAAGTCCAGGGAATCTCTGGTCATGCATGTTTGAGGATGTATAACTCTCCCAGCTGATGGTAGAATTATTGAATTCTCCTACCAGAATGCTACTTGGCTTAACATGAGTCTGTGTTTAGCAATCAAACAAAATGTTCATCGAATATCCGTTCATTGTATATAGACCATCAAAACTTCCTTCCCTTGAAAGGCCAAATGATCGTACAAAAGTTCACTGAATGATCATAGTTGGCCAACAGCAAGAGAAAGGAAGTAATACATAACCACCTGTAACACAGGGATAAGGAAACCTGTCCTTTCTCCACTGTAGTGTAATCTCGGAGTTGGTATACAAAATTAGCAGTGGGTGTGGCGGCAGCATCCACCCACAACAGGAAGATTTGGTGAACATCGGACCATCATTATGTCAGGGACTGTGCCCCCACACCCCCCACGAATCATATATACTAGCTCCAAGATCTCACTACAGTGGAGATAGGGCAGGTTTTCTTATCCCTATGTTCTATTGATGTTGTTTGAAGAATATATTTACAATCATTTGGCCTTTCAAAGGAAAGAACTTTTGATGGTCTATGTATAATGAATGGATGTTCGATGAATGTTCCATTTGATCACTAAACTTAGACTCATTTAATACATACTCCATATTGATTAGGCAGAAGATGTGGGCTAAAGGGGATAAAGATGGAGTCCTTTAGTTAGTTATGATGTAATAAGGGGTTTTGCTTAAAAAAGTTTGGACTTGAAGATGTTTCAAGTTGTTATCTTTTCTAATGAGTCTAAACATAAGATTTTTTGAGGAATATAGAAATACCTCTGCCTTTAATGCCTATTTCTAAGCAGGCCGACCCACATGAGTGATAGCCATTGAAACCCTCCACTGATGTAGTGTTTTCACTTGTCTTGTACCAGGTTTCTGCAACAATGCATATATTGACATTTTCCAATGAGTACTTGTAAGATGTATATTTTTTTTATTAAGGCTCCTAGCACTAAGCAAAAACACCTTAATGATGTACTGATTCTGTTTAGTTATGCTGGACGTTTTAGAAGGCTGAGTTTGCCTTAAAAGATACAATGGAGATGGACACAGTTTTAGCCATTATATGGAAATGTAGACTGTCTACTATTTCTTCTCAGGATGATATATATTTTATCCCACTAGAATTACATCAGAATCTACACAAATTGTTGAAGTCTGTTTTGAAGTCAGTTATCTTTTGACCATATGGTAGCATCATTCTTGGTGATGGTAGAATACTATTAGGGTCATATGATGGCATCATTCTTGGTGATGATAGAATACTGATAGGATCATGTGATGTCATAATTCTTAGTGATGGTAGAATACTGATAGGATCATGTGGTGGCATCATTCTTGGTGATGGTAGAATACTGATAGGATCATAAGATAGCATCATTCTTGGTGATGGTAGAATACTGATTGGATCGTATGATAACATCATTTTTGGTGATGGTAGAATACTGCTAGGATCATATGGTGGCATCATTGTTAGTGTTGGTAGAATACTGATAGGATAATATAATAGCATCATTCTTGGTGATGGTAGAATACTGATAGGATCATGTGGTGGCATCATTCTTGGTTATGGTAGAATACTGATAGGTTCATATTCACCCCAGATGAGAGCTCCATCACGTTTCTCTTCATAAAGTCCAGGTAGGTATGGCTCAATTAATTTACACCATGTACAATGACTGTGTCATATGTGTACCTGTGGTTCAGGGACTTGATTGTTTGTATGATGTGGTGAATCCTGGTTCCTTATAGGCAAATGACTGTGAACCTTTCATTGCACCACAGCCTTGTGACGGTTGCAATGGTGCATCTCACTATGGAGTTACTTATGATGAGGATAATGATATGAGTGGTAGTTGGGATTGAGTCTGTGTGACTCATAGATATATGATTCATGGTTAATGCTGCCTGTGATGTGTGTCTGTGAAGTTGGCAAGGGTACTTCTTTCTTAAGCTACATTTAGCAGGCCTCTGTTGTTTAGATCAGTTACTTCTAAGAGCATCAGCATATATAAATCTATGTCTTTCATCTGAGATGTTTGGATTGGTTTAGCATAGTATTGTGTGGTGTTGACAGCCTTGTTATTTGTTGTGGATTTTGTTTGAGAGCTTTGCTGCCACCCATACCTCTGAACTGTCCAGGTTTTTGCAGAATGCTCAGATTTTGGACTTCTATGTTTGGTCTGTTTCTCATAAAATTTTGGTTTTCTGACAAATCATTTGCAAATCATTGAAGATTGAAGTCAGAAAATAATGACAGACATATGCGTTTTAGACTTTACACCCTTTAAAAATGTATGCAAATGCAAAACCTGTTATTTTATCAACTTTCAAAGCTTGTACAAGTAATATTTAAAAACTATAAATATTTTGGGGGTTTTGACCCCCCCCCGATTATTTATAGCTTTGTCCAGATTTCTTGCTATGAGAGCATGAGAGCTTTGTAGCCCCAATAACATTATATAACTACATCTCTTAAAGAATGTGGCAGATTGTTTAAGTAGTAAGTATTTGTCAGTGAACAACAAGCAATTGCTACAATGACTCAGGATGCTGATTACAACCAAGCAGGCTACAGAGGCAGTTAGATTATTTAGCTTCATGGTTCCAGTTGCTTACTACTGTGGGCTGGCTGATGAGTATGGACGGAGTGATTACAAGCTGCTTAACTAGATTCTACCTCT
This sequence comes from Protopterus annectens, assembly GCF_019279795.1. Classification (NCBI taxonomy): domain Eukaryota; kingdom Metazoa; phylum Chordata; order Ceratodontiformes; family Protopteridae; genus Protopterus; species Protopterus annectens. Next base: position 680,393,884 of record NC_056726.1, on the reverse strand, counting down.
CTAAGAAAATCAATACAATACTTTGCACGAAAAGGAATGAGACACTTCACCCAACTACTATTAAAAAGGCTTAAAATTTGTGGAGTAGGTTATATAAGCAAAGTTAGGGTTATAAGTGTCTGCATCTGTATGGTACATTGTTAAAACAGCTGTGCGAGGAGCAATGCCTTGCAAATGTTGGTAAATAATGATAGTAAAGAAATACATAGCAATTTAAATGAGTATACCAACCAATAGCAAAGAAAGAAATGCTTGGCAGTTTTCAGTTTCCTACACAATGGCTATATTGTCTTTCGGCTTTTCCCGGTTATTGGGATGCCACAATGGATCACCGGTCTGCTATTGATTGGCAGCAGATTTTTATGGTGTCGAGTTGCGAGCTTGGCACCCAACCTTCACAGAAGGCTCACACACATACAAACACTCACGCACCTACCTGCATGTCTTTAAAGTTCAGTCGACCACAGGGAGGACAGGCAGACTGCATAGAAGGTGCTCCAGCCAAGAATCGAGATGAAGAAACTCTTGCTGTGAGGTGACAATACTAACCACTGCACAACCATGGTGACGCGACTACGATGGCTATTTTGAAATTATTGCAATTATTGCATTTCAGACTGAAAAAAAAAAATAATTACACACTACTGCCTGTAATCTATTAATCAAAGTTCTTTACTTGGATATTGTTGCCATATTTATTTTCAGAAGTAATCTAGACTAACATGTCGTCAACAAACCAATAACTGCAAATGAAATGCTGCATGCAAGGAAATAAAAGGCTGGTTGGATTATAAAATTTCCTTCACCTTTTCCCAATTAATAATTCTCCACTAACTGTCTTTCCTGTCATATCATCATCCTTTTTTCTTTCATTCTTAATGTTAAATCAAAGTATAATATATTTTTGTTCATTCTTAATGATAAATCAAAGTACTAATATGTAGCTATAGTCACTACTATCTAAGAAAACGCTGTCAGTTCTATTTCTTTACTTCCATTTATTGAGGAGGTGTAAAAACTGTTTCTTTTTGCATTTCATTCTCCAGTAATGCTTATCCAGTGCATGTACTTCTCTTTTATTATTTTCAGTACAATGTACTCTCTATATTTTTATTCAATGATGTATACTTCTCATATAAAATGTACTGCACATGTAAAACTGTTTTTTATATTTAGGTAATATATGCAATTCTGCTGTGGAGCTTTTCTCCACAGGCCTATACTGAAAATGTATGTTTTTTTTACCAGTTGGACCTTCTTGTCAACAAAAAACAAACAAATTAATGAATGACTGACTGAATGAATAAATAAATAAAATGCCAGATTAATACATACAACATTCAGTTAAAATTGTCCAAAAACACATAATGAAAAATACATTTTTTATAAACTGAAAGTATATACATACATTGACATTTTTCATAATTTCAAGAAGCAGCTGATATGGAATCACCAAACAAATTCAATTATAAATTTTGTAGTCACCACAGCACATTGGAGGGGGTGGAACAGTGGCACAGTAGATAGCATGGTCACTCACAGCAAAAGGTTTTCTGGTTTGATTCTCAGATGAGGTGCCTTCTGTGCAGACTCTACATGTCCTTCCTGTGTTCACATGGAATTTTTCTTGGTGCTCTGTTTTTTTGACACATTCTAAAGACATGCAATAGGTGGGTTAGATACTCTAAATTGGCCATAGATGTGAGTGTTAGTGTGAATAAGTGGTATAAAAGAACTGTACCAAGGCTATCTATCTGGCAGCATAACCTTTGGCTCTAGATGATTGTCACTGATGAAAACAATGGGAAAAGGGACTGAGGATGGATGGATTGACTACGCAGAAAGGATTTCATTCTTACCCTTTTAGAATTCCTACAATTTCTACTTCTTGTCCCATTAACATTTAATGAAGTAATAACTGTTCCAAATGTTTTATTTTACTGCAAGGTGAAACAAAGTTCACCCCAAAATAAGTAATCATAAAAAAGTTACATGTGATATATCTCCATTTTACATACGACTATGTTGAACACATATTCCCCCTACATCTATCATTTGCCATTTGGATTGTAATTCAGTTTATAAGTGTTGTTTCCCAGTCATTTTTGTAAATTGTATTTTCTATATGAGTTGTGTATATGTCTGCAGATTTATTCCCTGATGTTTATTAGTTCTCCATCTCTTAGTGCAATTCAGGTACAATGCTAAAGACATATCCCTGGTGGCTGGTGGCTACTGTTCCCCATGACCCAAAGCTGCAGGCTTTGCTCATAGGTTCATAGGTTCATAGGTAGGTACTAGGCTATTGGCCCTAGGGCTCATACAAGCCTAGCCAAAAAATGTACCCTGGCTTTCGCCACCCAAGAAAATTATTTTCCTGTGCCCCTGTCGAGCAGAGCCACAGAAGTGATCCCCGGGGTGAATTTCCCATCCAATCATCAAGATTTTACTTGAAGAGTGCTAAGGAGGAGCTCTGTTTGACATAGATAGGTAGTCTGTTCCAGAGTATGGAAAGTCTCTGGGACAGGAATCTATCCCTCCAGCATGTTCTGTTTATTGTGGTGACAAGGTTTAGATCCCTAGAGCATGTAGCTCAGAGGGATTGGGATTTCTTTAAGTGGAGCATGTCCAACATCTCTGGGTTTGACATAGCTTTGTATGTTAGGCAGAGATCACTGCTGAGTAGGCGATATGCGATGGAGTAAAGCTGTAGTTTTTTAAGACGGTCTGCGTAGGGCATCTGTTTGAGGCCAGTAATCCTCTCTGTGAGGTATTTCTGTGGCCTTTCCAGTTGTTGTAGATGTCTTGTGAGGTACATATGAAAAGGGGCGTTGTACTCTATAATGGGTCTAATGAGTGATGAGTAGAGGAGAACAATGACCTTTTTTTCTGGATGAGAATCCTTTTGTGATGAGATGAGCCACGTAGAAGGATTTCCTGACCACTGTGGCAATGTGATTATCAGAAGAGAGACTACTGTCCACCTGTGTCCCAAGGTCTCTTATCACATTTTCAGAATTAAGTAGACTACCAGCTATGTGGTAGTTCATGGGTACAGAGTTTTTACCAAAGGGGATGACAATACACTTTTTGGCATTGAGCTTCAGGCCATGGCTTTGACACCAGGTATCTGTCTCAGTGAGGCCCTTTTGTAGTTTGTCCACATCATTAGGAGTTTCGATTATGGCTCCTAGTTTGCAGTCATCTGCAAACTTTGTTAGCCAAAGACCTTCTGTGTTAGCCTGCACTTCAGAGAAGTAGATACCAAACAGGAGAGGACCCAGGACTGAACCCTGTGGTACTCCACTTGTCACTGGTCTGATGTCGGATTTGGAATCTGCTACTTTCACAGTGTGGTTTCTGTCCATGAGCCAGTTGGCAACCCATCTTGTGAGATAGGGATTTATACCTAGTTTAGTGAGCTTATCTATAATTCCAGAGTGGGGGATGGTGTCGAAAACCTTGGCGAGATCTAGATAAGCTGTGTGAATCATTTTACCCTCATCTATGGCTTTGGTGACTGCTTCAAAGAAGTCAATCAGGTTTAGGAGACATGATCTGCCTTTTACAAATCCAAACTGGGTATGGTCCAGAGTTTGGAGATTACCAATGTCTTTATTTATGAGTTCCACGATGATACGTTCCATGGCCTTGCAGACCAGGCTCGTCAGGCTAATGGAGTGGTAGTTCCCGGGGTCCGTCGTGGATCTCCCTTTGTGGAGTGGGATAACCATCGCGGTGCGCCATTCAGTGGGTACAAAGCCTGAGGTGAGGCTATGACTGAACATAGTACTTAGGTAGGGTGCCAGTTCATTCTGTAGTTCATGTAGAACGCAGCCTGGGATATTGTCAGGTCCCATGGATGCTGTGTTCTTGGCTTTGCAGAGTGTGTTTTTACCTGTGCAGCTGTGATTATAGGAACTTTGCATTCTTCCGGTATAGGGATTGGCCCTCTAGGGGATGAGAGGGGAGTAAAGTTAGCACTGAACCTATCTGCTAGGATGTTGGCAATATCAGTTGGTTCTGTATATTTAGTACCATTGTGCTGTAACTCAGAGCAGATCTGAGTGTTCCCATTTAGATTCTTGACATAGTTATAGAATGCTTTGTGGTTGTCTTTAGAGTCAGTGGCAATTTTGTTTTCATAACTAGCTTTGGAGGATGTTATGAGGGATATCAGCTTCTTACTGAGGTTGACCAGGGAGTTCCTCCAGTCATGGGATTTTACTCTTTTTTGCAACAGTTTCTTTCTTCTGTTGTAGAGTTTGTTTATGGCAGAGGACCACCAGATTGGCTTCCTTTTTTTGGAGGATAACATCTTGGTTCTATTGGGGATAGCATGATCCATGCACTTGTGTAAGTGCTTATAAAGTGCATTTGTGTAGGATTCGGCAGTCATACCTCTATTGTCCGTTTGCATGGGTGTCGTGAAGTTTACCACTTCTGTCTTAAGAAGTGTGAAGTTTGCTTTGGAGAAGTTTTTTACGATGGTTTCCCTAATTGTGGGTGGGGGTGGGATGTGTATGTCTAGGCTGATTAGCTTGTGGTCGGATCTGACCAACGAGGAATTGACCTCTGGTGTGGAACACTGGTTTCCCATGTTGGTAATGACCAGGTCTAGGATATTGCTGCCCCTGGTGGGGGTGTGAATAAGTTGATCCAAGGCGTTGGAATTTATGAATTCTAGAAAACGTTGGGCAAAAGAGTTGGTACATGAGTAGTTTTCCCAGTTAATGGTGGGTTAGTTGAAATTGCCCATTATTAGGGTGTTGGGTTGTACCCTAATACATTCCAGTGTATCAAGAAATGAGGAGTGGGAATCCTGGGGCATGGTGGGGGGTCTGAAACAAGCTACATTTTGGATTGCGGTCTTGCCCAGAGTTAGTTGCACTTGGATAATCTTGGGTGTGTTTAAGTATTCCAACCACCCTCTCTCACACACACACAGACTCACACATTCAGTCCATAAATGTGCACATACAGGTACACAGACTCAGAGACACATACACCCACACATTCACATACAAGCACACACAGCCTCCTCCCCAGTCACATTCATAGACACACTTACCAATTCACACACACGCACACACACACACACACACACACACACACACACACACACACACACACACACACACACACACACACACACACACACACACACACACACATATGCATGCGCGCACGCACACACGCGCACACGTGCACACATGCACACACACACACAAAATCTATCTCCCTCACTAACCTCCCTGCTACAACTCCAGCCAGTCACTCATTCACACATACACTCACAGATGCAGCCCCCCTCCTTGCACACACACACACACACGCACACACGCACACACACACACACACACACACACACACACACACACACACACACACACACACACACACACACACACACACACACACACACACACACACCATAATACTACCTAACCATAAATCTCACCAGAACTTACCTCTCCTGCAATGGATCAACACAGGTTTTTGGCTGTGTGCATTACCAGTAGTGGCCATGCTTATATGTCTTAGTATAGGTAGTTTCAAGGGGGAGCACATGGCTAATTAGTATGAATGCTTCTCCCCTGGAATACCTCACTAGCCTTTAACGTGGCCACAGACACAGCCCACTGTGATGCTGCATGACTTCATGCAAAATCACCATGGTAGGGCTACCTCTAAATGCGTAAAGGATACCTCGAGATGTGCACATGTGGGCAGTTTTGCAGCATACCTTGCTAATGTCCAGAATTGAGGATTTAAATTATTAAATAATAGACATTTGAGTTTCAGACTTCATATCCTTCAGAAAATGCCTGGTAATGCCTGTTATGTTATTTTCTCAGCTTTCTAAGTTTATAAGAGCAAAATTAAAACTCTGTTGCTGATTTCAAGCCGTTGTCCCCCCATTGTTAGTCTTTGTTGAAAATTCTTGTGCTAAGAGGTTGTGATGTGATTAGGACTTTCTGTTGTATTTGCTTATATTTCTTTTTTGAGATGTTTTACTTGACATAGTGGACTTTCTGATTATAACTTATGGTCACCGCTTACTATTTGCAATATAATGACAAAGTACTATACTCCCAACAGTGAACTTCATTCAGATATACAT